>NC_088910.1:25889923-26192954 GCF_963576675.1 Euphorbia lathyris | reverse complement strand
TTCTTGACTCAAAGTGAAATTTCTTACGGTTTAGTCCCAAATCAACGGAATCCGACGATTAAGTGGGCGTTTTCCGGTGAAAAAACCGAAAGTACCCAGAAAATTCTCAAAACATTCCAGAAAATGTAAAACATTATTTTGAGAAACTTTAATTCTTGGGTCGAAGCAGGATTTCTTACGGTTTAGTCCTAATAAAATAATTTCCTTAATTTTATCCATTTTACATGCTTCAACAATTTATTGGGTCAAAACCGTAAGAAATATCATTTTAAGCCAAGAATTAAAGTTTCTTAAAATGATGTTTTACATATTTTAGAATTTTTTGATAATTTTATGGATACTTTTTGGTTTTACCTTTCAGCACACTATGTGTTGTAATATTTTGTTGGAACAATGTAACAATTCTGTTGGAACAATATAACTATTCTGTTGGAACAATATAATTATTCTGTTGAAAAAATATATGAATTAAAATTATTTTCTAAATAGTATAACTAATATAAATTTGAAGATACTATATTAAATACTAAGAAACAAAAATGAAATTGAAGACATAGATAATAAAATTGATTTGGAACAATTGGTAAACTGATTTATTTTGTTGGAACAATATAAGTATAATGCTGGAATAATAGAACTATTTTGTTGGAAAAATTGGTACGCTGATTTATTCTGTTGGAACTGATATAACCATATCACACGTAACCCATTATCTACCTAAATAACCGTACCCACGTTGAGTACGGTATCTTACCGATGGCTTGCAAGTAACTTCCTCTCTTATTCCTATAAATAGGTTTAAGTTCGAAGGAGAGGGGGTTAGCTTTTAAAGAGAGAAAAGAATACTATATTTGACTGTATCTGACTTAAGCATCGGAGTGTTTGTGGGAAGACCGCTTCCCACACTGTAACAGGTTCAATCCTCAAGGAAGATCAACCTTCACCAGGGACGTTCAACCTTCATCCGAAGACGCTCAACCTTCATCCAAAGACGTTCAACCTTCATCCAGGGACGTTCAACGTTCATCCAGGAGGTTCGATCCTCGAGGAACGTCAACCGTCATCACCCTGTTTGGAAGGACCGCCTTCCTTCAGAGATTCATCGATTGATCTCCCGTCTTACAAATTCATTGTTTAGTTCAGGCTACAACAATTGGCACCGTCTGTGGGAAACCAATCAAAAAGCCATTCATTCTACGTCATCTACTTTTCGTAATCAAAAGGGATGCCTCCCAAGAGATCTCAAGTTCCACCTTCTCAAACATCCCATATTCCGGACGAGCACGATGCACGCCAAGCCAATGAAGAAGAACGTGTTGAACACGTTGAAGACCAACATGGCCCATCAGGAGCTAATCCGCCCATCGTTCCCTTAGCGGACTATGAGGAGTTGAAGAAAAAATTTGAGGAAAACAATAATCGACTCCAAGAGTTAATGCTTTTTGTTCAAGAAGAGCGGGACAAAGAATTTCGGAACAAAGGAAAGCGTCCTGAAGTCGAGTTAGCACACGATGAAATCTCAGAACCACGTGAAGGAGGAAAGCATAAGGGAAACAACTTAAAGATCCATGAGGTTGTGGAAAGTTCTTGGAAAGAAAATTCGAAAGCACGTGAAAAGGCCGGAGAAGAATCCATGTTCAGCGCGAAAGAGACAGTAGATCTTAAGAGGATGATCGAGCAGTTATTAGAACAAAAGAAGTTGGTTCCGAACAGTGACGAACAAACAGCAAGAAAAGTCCCCTTTTCAGGAGAGATCATGAATAAGCCTCTCCCTCGAAAGTTCAAGATGCCACAACTCATCACTTACTCCGGAAAAGGCGATCCTTATGATCATATGCAGAATTATGAGGCAGTAATGCTATTACATGGATGGGAAGATGCTATAATGTGTCGAGCTTTCTCACTTACTTTATCAGATCATGCTCGTACTTGGTTCAATAGCTTAAAGGAAAGCTCCATCTCCAACTTTGATCTGTTGAGAAAAGAATTCATAAAAGCATTCATCATCAACACCAAAAGGAAGAAGGATGCAACGTATCTCCTTACAATAAAGCAAGATGAAAGAGAAAGCTTGAAAGATTATGTAGAAAGGTTTCGCGCTGCAACTCTCGAGATTCATGATCTCCAAGTTGGAATGGCGGTTGCAGGAGTACTTCAGGGAACAAGATCGCGGGATCTCCAAAAATCTCTTTCATATGATCAACCTTCAACCTTGGGCGATTTGTTCAGTAGGGCTAATAAATTCATCCTTTCCGAAGATGTGATGAGGAATATAGGGGCAAGAGGAAATCAAGATAAAAAAAGGAAGGAGAGGGATGAGGTTGATGATGTAAAAAAGGGAAATGGGAGAAGAAATGAAGCAAGACATGCTCCAAAGTTGAGATATGACAATTTCACACCTTTACTCTAACCACGTTCCAATATCCTGGCAGCCATTGAAAGATCCGGACTCCTTACATTCCCTCCCAAAACTGACAGAACTATGGGCAAATTTACGGATGCTTATTGTCGATTCCACAAAACTCATGGTCACTCAACTGATCGATGTAGACAATTGATGAATGAAATAGAATCATTGGTACGACAAGGTAAGCTTGAAAATTTTGTCTATGCAGAAATGTGGAGAGGGGAAAAACCACGAAACTTAAAGGAAGAAAGATATATGGAAAATAGAGAAAAGGATGGTCGAAATATGCCAAAGGAAAGGAAGACAAAAAAGATAAAGCCATAGCTCTTGATAACAAGCCGGCGTATCCAATAATAAATGTTATCTCTGGAGGGGAAACTTTGGCTAGTGAATCCTCTTCATCAAGGAAAGCTTATGATAGACAAGCTTATGAAGTCAATAATGTGATGAAAGTCCAAGAAGAAGAGTCCATAATTTTTACCCCTGCGGATCACGGAAATGTGGTTATACCCCATGATGATGTTTTAGTGATTTCCGCTACCATAATGAAGTTCCCAGTAGAAAGAATTCTCATTGACAGTGGGAGTTCGGTCAACCTCCTCTATTGGAATTGTTTTAAGAAGATGAACTTGTCTTTGGATAGATTAAAGAAGGTGTCAGCTCCACTCTTTAGCTTCTCAGGGGAAGCCATCCAGGTGGCAGGGTCTATCCAATTACCAATCACGTTGGGCGACGAACCTTGTAATATTACGAGGATGGTGAATTTTATGGTAGTCAAATCAATATCTCTAGCCTACAATGTGATACTAGGAAGACCACTGATTATCGGCATGGGAGCCATGATATCGCCAGGATACTTATTGATGAAGTTTCCTACACCAAATGGCATAGGACAAGTGAGAGGAGATCAAAAGAAAGCTCGCAATTTCTACGTTTCTTCCATTAAAGGAAAGCATGGTGTAAGTGCAGAAACAATGGCAATTTCAGAAGAATCTGATAACAAGCCAAAACCAAAGCCAGTTGAAGAAGTTGAAGCAATACGATTGAAAGAAGATGATCCGGAAAAAATAACATATGTTGGGAGTAAAATGACAGAAGAAGTGAAGGGTGAAGTAATCGCATGCCTTAAGAGAAATGTGGACGTGTTTGCTTGGGTTCCTGCAGATATGTCTGGCATAAGTTTGGATGTAGCTTCACACCACTTGAATGTTGATCCAAACATCAAGCCCATCAAGCAAAAGAAAAGGAGAATCGCTCCGGAGAGGCAAAAGGCTTTAGAAGAAGAAGTTGATAAGTTACTGGAGGCAAACTTTATTCGAGAAGTTTACTACCCGGATTGGCTTGCAAATGTTGTGATGGTGAAGAAACCCAACGGAAAGTGGAGAATGTGCATAGATTTCACCGATTTAAACAAGGCTTGTCCAAAGGATTCATATCCTTTGCCTCCAATTGACAAAATGGTGGATGAAACCTCTGGATACGAGTTATTGAGCTTCATGGACGCATACATGGGATACCATCAAATCAAGATGCATCCATCTGATGAAGAAAAAACTGCATTTATCACTGAGAAGGGCACATACTGCTACAGGGTTATGCCTTTTGGGCTTAAAAATGCAGGAGCAACATACCAAAGGATGATAAATAAAGTTTTCAAGCCTTTATTGGGTAACACCATGGAAGCGTATGTGGACGATATGATCATTAAAAGCAAGAAAGGAGAAGTACATGCAGAGAAGCTCGACAAGGTGTTCGATGTATTGAGAATCCACAATATAAAGTTAAATCCTAGCAAATGTACTTTCGGAGTACAATCAGGAAAAATTTTGGGGTATATGATAACTGAAAGGGGTATTGAAGCAAATCCAGAAAAGATCCAAGCTATCTCCGAGATGAAGCCTCCTGCATCCATCAAGGAAGTTCAGCGTTTGACAGGAAGATTAGCATCGCTGAATAGATTTCTATCTAAATCAGCTGAAAAAAGCCTACCTTTCTTCAAAACCTTAAGAGCAGGGAAAAACTTCCAGTGGACAACTGAATGCGAAAAAGCTTTTGAAGATCTAAAAGATTACTTGAAGAAAATACCATTGTTGATAAGACCAGAGCCGGGTGAAATATTGTTTGTATATTTGGGAGTGAGCAAGGTGGCCTTGAGTGCAGTTCTATTAAAAAGAGAAGGAAAAATTGACAAGCCAATCTACTATGTCAGTAAGGTACTCCAAGGAGCAGAGCCTCGATACCCTTTTGCAGAAAAAGTCGCTCTTGCACTAGTGATGGCCTCTAGGAAGTTAAGACCTTATTTTCAGGCTCATTCCATAGTCGTATTAACCGATCAACCTCTAAGGCAAATATTGCAAAAACCTGAATGCTCCGGACGTCTTACGAAATGGGCAATCGAGTTAGGAGAATACGACATCAACTTTGAGCCTAGACAAGCAATTAAGGGAAAAGCCTTAGCCGATTTCATTGTGGAATGTACCGGAGAAAGAAGAGTGGCAAGAGAAAATGAGCACACATGGAAATTATTCGTTGATGGAGCATCAAGTTCAACGGGAAGTGGAGCAGGAATAGTATTGATATCTCCCGAACGAGAGATAATCGAATACTCTTTACGTTTCGCTTTTCCAAGTTCAAATAACATTGCAAAATATGAAGCCCTTATAGGAGGAATGAAGCTTGCCAAAGAATTGCAAGTTCAAAAGATTATAGCTCACAGTGATTCACAGTTGGTGGTTCAGCAATTCAATGGAGAGTATGAAGCGAAAGAACCTATCATGATTAAATACCTACGAAAGGTTAAATCTTTATCTCAAGGGTTTGAAGATTTCCAGTTGCTACAGATCAATAGGTCTTTTAATAGCCATGCAGACGCTTTATCAAAGCTTGCATCGTCAATGGAAACGAAAGGAAGAATAGTGCATCTGGAAGAACTGAAAAGGCCGAGCATAGAGGAAAAGATTGTGGCATGTACTGAAGAAATACAAGATTGGAGAACACCATTTGTAAAATTCTTGAAGACAGGGGAGCTTCCCGTTGAAGCTACGGAAATAAAGAAATTGAAGATAAGAGCAGCACGTTTCACTTTGATAAATGATGTCCTATACAAGAAGGGTTTCTCGATGCCACTTTTGAAATGCTTGGGTCCACAAAAGGCAGATTACACTCTAACTGAAATACATGAGGGGATATGCGGGCAACATTTGGGAGCAAGAGCTTTAGCAAGTAAAGTGTTGCGTAGCGGATTCTTCTGGCCTACCTTGAGGGATGACGCTTTAAAGAAGGTTAAAGCGTGTGATAAATGCCAAAGATTTGCAACCATTCAAAGTGCTCCAGTCTCACTTTTGAGAACCTCAATCGAACCAACTCCATTTGCAAAATGGGGATTAGATTTATTGGGACCTTTTCCCCAAGCAACTGGAGGAAGGAAATTCCTAATAGTAGCAACAGACTATTTCACAAAATGGATAGAAGCAGAACCCTTAGCTACTATTACTGCGAAGAAGATAGAAAACATAGTATGGAAAGATATCATATGCAGATTTGGGCTACCAAGGGTGATAATTACAGATAGAGGGAAGCAGTTTGATTGTGATTCATTCAGAGGTTTTTGTGAAAGGCTTCATATCCAACTCAGCTTTGCTTCAGTAGCATACCCACAAGCCAATGGGCAAGTAGAAAGAAGCAATCGAACAATCCTAGAAGGTTTAAAAATGCGCCTGGATAAGGCAAAAGGAGCATGGGCGGATGAACTTCCATCAATCCTCTGGGCCTATAGAACAACCAAAAGAGTCCCAACTGGAGAAACTCCATTCAGTCTAGCTTATGGAATGGAAGCTTTGATCCCTGTTGAGATTGGAGTAATTTCTCCAAGAATGGTTGATTTTGACGAGGAATCAAATTCTGATGCACTACAGGATAACTTGGATTTGTTAGATGAGCATAGAGATCAAGCGTGCATACGGTTAGCAGCATACCAACAAAGAGTCTCTCGTTACTACAACTCAAGAGTAAAGGAAAGAGTGTTAGTAGAAGGAGACCTTGTTCTGAGAAAGACAGTCATAACCAATGCACATTTGGAAGAAGGAAAGCTTCGTCCAAATTGGGAGGGACCGTATCGGGTAAGAAGGATAGTTGGACCTGGAACTTGCTTACTCGAAACGATAGAAGGAAAAAAGATTCATAAGACGTGGAATGCAAATCACTTGAAGCTCTATCTCTAAAGCAATTGTATTAACACTTATTATGAATAAAGATACTCAGGCCGTAATTACGGTCCCGTGGTTTTTCCCCACATTGGGGTTTCCACGTAAATATTGTGTGTTTGTCTTTATAATTTGTTTATCAGCTTATTTTATTCATGCTTTTAATTTATTATATAACGCTAAAGAAAAGCTAATAAATCTTTAAAGATTATCATTCTATGCTAGTAAGCTTTAACGTATTTTTCAAATGTGTTAAGAAAAATGGTAAAATAAAAGCCCATCTTCTACGAGGGAAGATACGCTCTTTACCATGATGCATGCAGTTGTATTCCATCAAAGCTGTTAAGACACATGGTATAGAAAAAGCTCATGCTTTTACCATGATGCACGCAGTTGTGTTCCATTAAAGCTGTTAAGACACATGGTATAGGAAAAGCTCATGCTTTACCATGATGCACGCAGTTGTGTTCCATAAAAACTGTTAAGACATATGGCGTGAACAAAATACAATTTCTATGGGGGAAGACATGTTTTTTGCCATGATGCAAGCAGTATCAATAAGTCCATCAAAATCACATTTAATTCGGATTGAATTTCACGTGATTGGGGAGCAGGAAAGATTAAATAAACATAACTCAAAAATTTCCAAGACAAAAGGAAATGATAAAGTTTTTCAATAAAATGAAAATGTATCTCTAAGAAGCAGGGGTGGCAGAGGCATCATCATCATCATCATCAAGATCCTCATCAACTCCATGATCTTCATCCAAGTTTTGCAAAATAGCTATTTTTTCATCTTCTATAATCCCATTCTTCCCGTGAAATGTCCAAGGCCCGCTAAGATTCTCCAAGTCATCATAGAGACCTTTATTAAAAGAGGCTGTGACATCCTCTTCGTCGGGGTCGAAACTTTGCCATGGACGGGAGTCAGAAACTGATGCAGTTTTTGAGAACACTAACTCAGGATACAGTCGACCATGTTCTTCCTCAAGAATTTGGCGAGCTAGATAGAAACCTGTCTTGCTAAAAGAGACCCCTATAGCACATTTCCTTTGGTAACAATCAAAAGATTCTCTGTATGATTGAACGTTGGTAGTGGGCACCGATTTAAGTTCTCCTTTCAGCTTTTGAACCATTTCACGCTCAACATTTAACTCGCTCTGGAGTAAAGTAACATCGTTAAGAAGCTTACAAGTCTTCTCTCCCAATTTCTTATTATCATCAACCATGGCTGAATATTTAGAAGCATCCTCTTTGAAATGGTCACACTCAGACTGCAGCTTTTTGTTATAATCTCGAAGATCTCTAATGGTTTGCTCCATTTTCTCTTGATGTGTATGATAATTCTCTAGCTTTTGGTTCCGCTCTTGAAGATCTTTGATAGTCTGATCCATTTTTTCATTGCGAGCAAGACAATCGTCGAGCTTTTTCTCCCATAATCTCGCGAACCCAAAGGCAAGAGAATCACGTTGAGCTCCCTGTAACAATAAGAAGAGGTAAAGAGACATTTTTGGTTATTTCTAAATTCCCGATTATATATAAAAGAAAACAATATATATATATATAAGCCTATCACCTCAACGATCCGGCGCTCAGCTAAGTCCATGTTATGCTGGATATCTTTAAAATATGTTTCTTCATCTCGAGGAAGAATGGAAGAATACATTAATCTTGAAGCTACCCCAGGAAGAAAAACAGAATCTGTATCAAGCAACCCAAGATACACTCTAAAATCATCGCGGTTTAAAGAACGAGTCATGGTAGGTTCATCCCTATATAGCTTCCATAATGATTTAGGTCTATCTAACAAGGGAAAAGATGGACGAATGTCATTTAAAGACTCGGATCGAAGTGTCCTCCTTGAAATGCGTGGGGTTTTAAGGTGTGAAAAATTTGAGCCACCCTTGTCAGCATGGAAGGTGTTTGCGCGCATATTGGGAATATCTTTCTCAACTCCACTCTCACAAACAACTTGGGGATCTCCCATCTTTGATGAGTCGGCTTTAGCTTCCTTACAAGGATCTGTATCGGCAGATGCATCAATAGGTTTAACCTTTTTAGAGGTTAAGGTATCATCTCTAGAATTTACCGAATCATGAACATTTTCTCTGCTACGTTTCTGGTTGCCCGTCTTCAAAGCGATGAGAGCAAATTTTCCAGGCGTGGAAGTCATACCTATAAAAAAAATAAAAGAAGCATTAAAGTTAACAAAGCTACTTTATTTTTAGAAATAGCATTTGCTATATCAATTTAAGTCATTCACCAAGCTCAGATATGGCGGGTGTAGAAATTTTCGACATTTCAGACATTGAAGAAACGCTAAACTTCTCGACCAAGGATGGATCATCTACGGAGTCGGATGCAGATGCCATATTTATAAATTTAGGAGCTATATTTGTCTCTTCCGATGAAGAATTAAAACTCAAGGTCTTGCCATTTTCCACATGTATCAAAGATGTAATTCCCCAACCAGACGTGATACGTCGGAAAGCATTTAAAGCTTGGCTAAGAGGACTTTTCGCATATTGAAGAACAGGAATCTCGAAAGAATATCTCTCTAAAAGCTTAGTATGCGATGGCCATGAGACACCTCTTCTGATCCAACACCAACTCCATGGAAGAGGAATATTCCATGCCATTTTAGGAGGAAACATGAGGATCCATCTATCTTCATATCGCTCGATAGGAGGAAGATCATCAATAAATAATCCATCATTGCACATATCAGTCATCTGAAGAGAAAATCGCCCGGATTTATCTTTGAGAGGTCTCATAATGTAAAAAAGATGAAAAAGGTTGACGGCTGGAACTACTCCTTTTTATTGCAAAGAGCATAAAACGCTACAAGCAATCTCCATCCTTGAGGATGAAGTTGAGATGGAGACAATTTGTTGCTTTTCAAAAACTCCATGAAAAAAGAAGGTAGAGGAAAACGAACTCCCATCTCTAGTAGAGCCTCATGTATGGTGAATGATTCTGAAGGAACAAAGGCAAAAGAGGTCTTCGGGTCTGGAGGGAGGCGGCCCTCCCAATCAGACGGAAACGAGAATTTTGTCTTGAAAATGTGAACATCATCTTTTGATAGGTGAGTAGGAACACACAAAGCTAAAACATCCAAGGAATGAGGCCCCAATGCTTCGGATATGTGTTTTGATGTTTGCTTGGTATGAACCATGATAATGAAACAAGCCAACTGCGAAAGAAAAAGCTCAAAAACGAACCAATAACACAACACAAATATCAATTTCAAGAACCTAGCCATAATATAGTAGCTCTTTTGTGCACTGCACACCACGAATGGCCAAAGTTCATTAGTGTAAGGTTTTATTTAGGCCATCAAATGCAACTCATATCCACACTTTTACCTCATCAGACACTTGTCCCTCGCGGAACAATGAGCCAGAGGATTGATTCAATGCACATGATTTTTACAGTTCAAATTTAGAACTAATTTTAGATGAAGGAAGAAAGAAAAACAGCATCCATGTGGTTGATTAAAGTGCATTGCATTTTTGTATTACAACCTGGAGAGATGCATATCATATTGACATATGAACTTCCATTTATCTTGTTTATTGAGGTCAATTTACTTTCTTAAATCTTGTAAATCTAATAAGAGATGGCTGCTCTATGTCTTGTTTTTATCAACAATGCATAGCCACTCCACTGAAATGTCTAACAATTATTTGACATACACCATATCAACATTATCTTATATAATACAATTATTGAAAGAATTTCACATATGGACAGAAAAGGCATTATCCCTTTTATCTAATTGAATACATAGCTCAATATCTGGACAATCTATTACCCCTTTTCTCTATCTAGATTGAGCTAGTTCACCCCATTACCTTAAGTACTTCGGCCTTTTCAATTATACTTGTTGCACTAATTATTAAATTGCATAATCTACCTCCTTCATTTGATTATCAATACCTGAGTTTGATTTACCTTTTTCTTTTTCTTTTTTTTTCGGTTTCAATGGATAAGAGATCAAGCAATTTGTCGATAAGCGAAAGACTATGTGTTGTTTGTATACCGCTGATCGGAACCGCTAATCGGAATAATAGAAGCAGTAATCTTGAGTTTTCTGGTTACTGTAATCTACAAACTCCTCCTCCTAGGCTTACTTACACTTATAATGACCTCAATCGCATTGCCGGAACTACTCTATGAGATAGAGGCTTTGCTTGATCTGTTCAAGAAGTTTAGTTGTTCGATTATTGATGATGGTCTTATACACAAAGTAAGGTAACTTCGTTTCTCAGATTTGAAATAATTTTCTCCTATCGGCATTCTGGGGAAATTATATATGCACTGTGTTTTACTCTTCTTTTTCATTGTCTGAATAAAAAAGAATATTTTGCTCCAAACTTATTATCCTGGGCCTTAAATATTTACTTTTCATTATGGGCCTCAAACTTTATACCTAAGATTTTCATGTAAAAAATAATGAGATTTAGATATCTGTTAGTAAAATGAAATTGGACAAACCCTAGTATAATTGGACTTGCTTGGTTGATGCCGTTTAATTTGATTTCATGTTTCACATCCATTCAGACTTTAGGCATGTGAACTTTTACATAAATAAGCAAGGATTCTACTTCCTGTTAATCAAAGAACTAGCCCTAACATGTAAGCAGGTTATGATCATGGGGAAAATGCAAAAACGGGTGCTTGATTGGCCCCTGAAACAAATAGAACCAAGGATAAGGATAACCTGAAAATGGAGCTTTTCCCGAGTCAAGAAATCGAAGGCAAGAGCATGAAGGGGAGAAAATCGGTAGGCTTGAAGAAGCTTGGCAAAATCGGTGCACGTGAGGAAGAGGGCCGACGCGGATCGGAAGGCTTGAGGAAGCTTGTAAAAATTGATGCAGGAGCTGACTGGTGCAAAAAACGGTGCCGTGAAGGTCAGAAAAACTGTGCCGAAGTAAAAAATAAATGTTATACTGACATCCATAAATACCAGATTTGCCTCATGGAATCCTAAACGAAATAGGACTCTAACATTTATTATAATTCTATTTTATAAAATCCTAAACAGAATAGGATTTTGATTCCTATTGATATTCTAAGATTATCCCATGAAATCCTAAATGGGAAAGGATTCTAATATTTGTTATACATCTAAATTATCTCATAGGATAGGGTTCTGAACCTATCTTTATTTTAATTAGTGAAGATAGAAATTAGAAAAATTAAACAGACCAAACTTTATCATGTGAAAATATGAAAACAGGAGAAACCCGATTTTTTTTAATTCAACGGGAAAAAAGTCGTTTTTTTATTATTGTTCATTGTTTTAAAAAAAAAACCTATTCCATTTTACTTCCCATGCAAAATTGATAATTCTGACAGAAAAAAAAATCATCATTTTTTAGGTGGTTAAGAAAATCTATTTCTCACTCTTATTTTTGAAAATAATCCAAAAATAACAGTGGGGAGCAATTGATATAACCATATCACACGTAACCCATTATCTACCTAAATAACCGTACCCACGTTGAGTACGGTATCTTACCGATGGCTTGCAAGTAACTTCCTCTCTTATTCCTATAAATAGGTTTAAGTTCAAAGGAGAGGGGGTTAGCTTTTAGAGAGAGAAAAGAATACTATATTTGACTGTATCTGACTTAAGCATCAGAGTGTTTGTGGGAAGACCGCTTCCCACACTGTAACAGGTTCAATCCTCAACGAAGATCAACCTTCACCAGGGACGTTCAACCTTCATCCGAAGACGCTCAACCTTCATCCAAAGACGTTCAACCTTCATCCAGGGACGTTCAACGTTCATCCAGGAGGTTCGATCCTCGAGGAACGTCAACCGTTATCACCCTGTTTGGAAGGACCGCCTTCCTTCAGAGATTCATCGATTGATCTCCCATCTTACAAATTCATTGTTTAGTTCAGGCTACAACAGGAACAATATAAGTATTATGTTGGAATAAATGATACACTGATTTGGAACAATTTCGTACACTGTCGGAACAATGTAAGTAGGACAAAAAAATGTATCCAGAAAATTATCAAAAAATTTCAAAATATGTAAAACATCATTTTAAGAAACTTTAATTCTTGGCTCAAAACGAGATTCCTTACGGTTTTGATCCAACAAATTGTTGAAGCATGTAAAATGGATAAAATTAAGGAACAAGTTTTATTGGGACTAAACCGTAAGAAATCTCGCTTTGACCCAAGAATTAAAGTTTCTCAGAATAATGTTTTACATTTTCTGGAATGTTTTGAGAATTTTCTGGACACTTTTTTTTTCAACAGAAAACGCCTACCCGGATTTTGTTCACCGGAATTTTTTTTACTTGAGCTTCAGGATTCTTAAAATGACCGTCTAATTTAGACGAGTCTAATAGTATAAAAAATTTCAAAAAACGATGTTAGAAATGTCGGAAAAATGTATTTTAAAGAAAAGAAATAAAACAATTTTCTCTATCTTCTCTTTCCTTTTATTTACAAATTTGCCACCTTGCCCTTTTCAATTATGATCAAAACTACGTAGTTTTGTTATGTCACACAATAAGCTCTTTGTCACACTGGACACCCCTATATATATATATATATATGGATTATTTCTCAATGGATATTACCCATCCATGGGTACTCTTGAGAAATGTGTAATTTATTAGAGTGGATTGTAATATCCAATTACAAAGCATATTACTATAAATACAACATTAGGATTGTATATAATTTCCAACACTAAAAATTAATTATTCTAAAATTTAATCACGGAAGGCTTTGAGCAGTGGCTGATCTCCAATGGCGGTGGATTGATCAGGTGCTGGTCTTGATTAAAATTTAGGCATTGTTTTTTCAATTCAATACCTTGGAAAAGTAAGCTTAGTTATTCTAAGTTTTAATACAATTAATACAATTACTTTTTATTTGCCTTTACTAATTAAAGTATTCATTGCACTTTAATTGTTTTCAATTTTATTTGAAAAATAATAACTTGTTTTCTTTATGGTAAAAATTGCTTTGTTTTCAATTTTAATACAATTCAATATATAGATAATTTAATGGCTTATACAACATTTTCTTTTTGAACTTGTCTAATTTTAGTTCGGGACTAATAAAGCTTTTTGAACAAGTTCAGAGGGAAATTGATATTCTAAGCCTAATTTAATATTACATAAACTATAAGGACTAGATGAGGGGTTTGGTGTTCAGTTCGATAAAAGTTCGGTCGTGTTCAGTTCAATTTATAAACAAGTCGAGCTTGAGTACGATTTTTTGAGGTTCGATTCGTAAAGGAGCCGACCTTGAGCATGATGAAACTCGGATCGAAAGCTCATTAATATGCTCGATTATAGGTTTTTGTCTACAATCCGGTCGAGATCCAGAATTCACCTCTGGCTTATTCTGTTTGTAAGCCCGCCAATCCCGCAATTCATCAATGCCATGACGCCAGCTAATGTCCACCGGCCACCATGTCAAGTGCCAAAGGACTCTGTTACGGTGATCCCAAATGGCCTTTAAAGCACAGCACAGTCTGTCAATGAACTCCAGATTCGGTCCACAAATTGCCTGCAATAACCAATCTGCAAGATGCATCCCGTTTGTTTGTGGGATTGGGAGGCTAGCTATTCGCCAAAGCTCACCTGCAAAACAACAATCAACAAATAAATGGTTATCTGTTTCATCCTGCTCCACACACACAGGGCATTCGATTGTGATTGGTACGCGTCGTTGGGCCAGTCTAGCCCGAGTGGGTAGGCTGCCCGAGCAAATTCACCATATAAATAGCTTCAGTTTGGGGGGCATATTCAGACTCCAAATCCTCTTCCATCCTTCATTCACTAACCTCTCCTCTTCCACCTCCAAACCAGCAATATAACCCGAATGCACATTGTAAAAACCATTTTTAGACCAGTTCCAGACTCTTCTATCCTCACTGACAGTGAAAGGCAAGATAATTTCACAAACGACATTCACTTCAGCTTCACTAAAGCACCCCTTCAGTTTGTCCACATCCCATCCCCTTCCATTTTCAAGTAACAAATCGACAACTCTTAGATCTTGCAATCCAGGGACCATAAAGGAATTTATGCAGTACTCGCTAAGTTTTGGTACCCATGCATCCTTCCAAACTCTAATTGAACTACCATCTCCCACCTTCCACATTAACCCTTTTCTAAGTATACCCAGGCCACTCCAAATACTTCTCCAAACCGTACTAGGATTATTGCCTAATTCAGAGAAAAACAAGTCTTCCCGCGGGAAATATTTCGCTTTGAACATTTTACTCACTAAAGTATTTGGATCATGTACTAATTTCCACCCCTGCTTACCTAATAGGGCCAAATTGAATAAATGCAAATCTTTGAAACCCATGCCCCCTAATTCTTTAGGGTGGCATAGCCTGGCCCAATCAAACCAATGAATGCTTTTTTCCCATCAGGTTTCATACCCCACCAAAAGGAGTTCATCATTTTTTGCAATTCATCACAAGTAGATAAAGGTAAGAGGAACATACTCATACAGAAGGTAGGTAGAGCCTGTGCCACTGACTTTAACAACACCTCTTTGCCTGCCTGGGATAAGAATCTAAAGCTCCAAACTCCAAACTTTTTCCTCAGTCTATCAACTAGAAAGCTAAAAATCCTCTTCTTGGATCGTCCAATTAGCGAAGGCAAACCCAAATATTGGCCTGTATCCAGAGGTGCGTCAACCTTCAATATTCCTTTGAGCTCGTTCTGCAAAGTAATTGTGACATTCGCACTAAAGAAAATACCAGACTTGCTCAAATTCACAGCCTGACCAGAAGCCGTCTCGTATTCAGACAATATACTCATTACCTTTCTAGCTTCATTCACTGTTGCTCCAAAGAACAGAAAACTGTCATCAGCAAAGAATAAGTGTGTGACTGAGGGTGCCCTTCTACAGATTCTACACCCTGAAAATAAACCCTCACTTTCAGCCTTCGTTATCAATTTAGAGAGAACTTCAGCACAGAGTATGAACAGGTAGGGAGAAAGTGGGTCACCCTGCCTAAGCCCCCTTCCAGGGACAATTTGATTAGAACATTCTCCATTCACTGACACCTTATACCTAACCGTTGTTATACAAAGCATCATCCATCTGATCTAGGTCTCATGAAACCCCATGCGAACCATCACCAATTTCAAGAAATTCCAGTCCACCCTATCATAGGCTTTGCTAATATCAGTTTTCAGGGCAGTCTGCCCAGAGGTTCCCCTACTCTGCCTTTTCTTAAAATGAATGCTTTCAAAGGCCACCTGCACATTGTCAATTATTGACCTTCCAGGGACAAAAGCAGATTGAGTTTCCCCAATTACTTGTGGCAGAACACCCTTCAACCGGTTAGCCAAGGCCTTTGCAACAATTTTGTAAAGCACATTACATAGGGAGATCGGCCGAAAGTCCTTAAGCATTCCGGGGTTCTCAATTTTGGGGATAAGCACAATTGTAGTGTCATTTAGATCAGGTGGGAATTTCCCATTATTTAGCCATTTCACACAGGCTGTTCCCAGCTCCCTTCCCATTGTATTCCAAAAGGATTGGAAGAAACCTGGATTTAGCCCATCAGGGCCAGGGGATTTGTTTGGGCTCATAGAAAACAAGGAATTTTTAAACTCCTCTATCTCAAAAGGAGCCGTGAGCATGTCGTTTGCCGATGTGTCGATTACTGCTTCAATAACATTCACTGCGTCTGACCCGACTGTCCCAGTTTCTTTGAAGACCGACTGAAAATACTGTTGTGCAAAACTCAACATATCATTCTGATTATCAACAATTGCCCCCCTTCATCACAAAAGGATGCAATGCGATTCTGTTGCCTCCTTGCTTTCACACTAGCATGAAAAAATTGAGTATTTCTGTCTCCCTCAGTCAGCCAAAAGGTCTTAGCCCTCTGCTTCCAGAACCTCTCCTCTACTTCCAACACTTCTTTGAGTTTTCTTTTGGCAAATAAAAATTGGGCAATTGAAGTCTCGTCCTGTTTGCCGTCTAGAGACTCCATTTGACTTCTCCATTTCATACATATATGATCTCCGTAACTAGGGATCCCCTCAATTTGTTAAAAAGTTTAATTGGTTCTCTGAACTTTTAAAATATCCAGACAGCTTTATAAATTTATATAAAATATCCAAATAGTCCCTTTAATTTGTATAAAATGTAATCATCTAATCATTCAGTTGCAAAAAAAAAGTAAGTTACACACATAAGATGTGTTGCATGCGTCTTGAAATGTTATTACATAATTCACAGAATAGAATTAAAACATATCAAAAATGAAGTTCTTACTTGTTCAAATGTAAAATTTGTATTCTCGAATATTAGAACTGCATACCTCAACAGGGGCGGATCTAGAGTGGGCGGGGAGGGTCAGCCGGCCCTCCGAAACACCCTTGAGGAATAGTGGTTCAGCCCTGAGCAGCCCCCAAGATAGTTAAAATTAGTAATTATAATATAGGACGTGATAATATGACATAAAATTAAGTTTGCATAGTTGGTTTTAGTGGTAAGTGAAAGAACTTCCACATCCAATTGGTCTCATGTTAGAATCTCACTCTCTCCATTTTTTTCCCTTAAACCTCATTCTCTTTATTATTTTTAATTGAAATTTTTTTACTTTAAATTGACTATTTGTATCTTAGCTCTTAATTAGTAATATTAATTTATAGGGATAAAGTATGAAATACCTCTAACGTGTACAGACATGAGTAATTTTATCCCTAATTAGTGATAAAATACAGTATATTTTTTAAATTTTTTCACGTTTAATCATATATTTGTGATCTATTACTAATGGATGATAAAATGACACACATATGTGAAGTATAGATGACGAGATTCATGACTGAAAAGACAATTTGATGAATAATTTCTCCAATTGACCAAACTTGTCAATGTTAAGGGTAAAATTGCTCTTGGTTGCCAATGTGAAAGGTAAAATTACACCATTTTAGACGTTAGGGGTAAAATTGTTCTTAGGTGTAAACATAAGGCTATTTTTACACCTTATCCTTACTTTATATTGAAGCTTAATTGTTTTGCATCTTAACGTTTCCAATTAAGATCAAATTTACCCTTACATTATCAAAAATTTAAAAATTTTGATTTGACTATTATGAATCAAAGCTTAAATCGTTATTAAGAAAAAAAAAATCATACAGCGGAGCCCCTCCGGACTTTGAGCTCTGGCTCCGCCACTGTACCTCAACCTTAACCGTTTTATTTTTCAAGACACGTGCAACACACCTTATGTATGTAACTTACTTATTTTTTTTGCAATCGAGCGACTAAATGATTAGATTTTACACAAGTTGAGGGGTTATCTGGATATTTTATACAAGTTGAGGGGGTTATTGGAACATTTTGAAAGTTCAGGGGTCAATCAAACTTTTTGAACAAGTTCAAGGAGCAGATGATATATGATATTTGCGAAACGTAACTCTTACCTGAGACCTTCCATGTGAGGTGTTATTGGGATCGGTGGAGGAAGCTCTGATGCCAAAGTCAGTATCGAAATATGAGAATAATAATAATTCACAAAATTACTTTAGTAAATCATAATGCATACCTCGAATCCTTTTGGGATTGAGCTATTTATATGGGATTCTGTAGCCTCTGGTTATTAATTGTGTAGTATATGAACAGTATTGCTATTAATGCTCTTTAACACATTAATTACTCATTCTCTGGATTTGTCCGTTCATGCCATTAAGGCTTTTAATGATATTAACCATTGGTTATCCTGGAGGACATCCTAAATGGTTATAAGGGCAGATCTTATCATATTGGTGGATCTGAGTCCGCTCTATTTGGCGGATGCCCATTCCAAGCGGGTCTGAGTCCACGCCACGTGGCTAGGCATTATGCTGTTAAACACTCATTTCTTCTTATTATTACATTTTGGCCCCAAGGATAACATACGAAAGTCCTTGGCGGTAGGTTGTCGGATCTTTTGCTTCTTTCCTTAAGACTTGTTACTTCCTCCCTTCTAACTTCTTTTCCCCTCTTTTTAGCTCTTTAACCATCTCCAAGCTGCAAAGACTGCTTTAATTGAAGTTGTGGCCCACGAAGCCCATAATCAGGAGTTGGAGATGAATTTGGCTAGGGAAAGGGCAAACAATAGTGTCGTTTATACTATTATCCAGGCCTAGGAGGCGAAGAATAATCAGTTGGAGGCTGACTTAGCCAGAGAGAAAGCGAAACATGAGAAGGTTAAGGATGAGCTAGATGAAGCCAAAAGGATGTTGATAACTGCTGCGGAGGAGTGGAAGAAGGATAAGAAGGACCTTGATTATGCATGCGGTCTTCGCTCCTACTATTATGATGAAAGAATCTACACGGCTTTCAAGAGGGATCATCCGGGGTTAGATCTAATTGATCCTGAAGTTGAAGTTCCTACTTTAGAGGAAGCACGCTACTATGACACTTTGTCTCAACAGGGTTTATCCTAGTTCGGCCTTCAGCATATTTTCAGTCCTCGGAATACTGTCTTTTGAGATTTTCCACGGGTAGAGCTCAAACCTTTTACAGAAATACCTAAGTTAAAAGAGAGTACCGTCCTTCTTCTTCACTTAACCTATTTCTACCTCAGCTTAAGCTTGAGCGAAGTACCATCCTCCACTCAACACTCCTACTGATTCTTCCCTTCTACTACTTATAACCAAAGCAATAGAAGACTATTAATTCTAATAAAAAGATTACAAGATTCTTCATATATGAATTTGTTTAGAACTAATCTCTCTCTAATCGATTTATACAGTTAATCGATTTACACAAATATGAATATGATTGTGTATCTAATTGGTGCTCTGTTTTTGCCTTGAGGAGTATATCTCTTTTTTGCGTTAAGCTCTTCTCTCCTTAATCATCTATATGTGGATCTGGTTCTTAAGCTTGTATTTATAGGCAGAGATTCAAACCAGACGTTTGAATCTAGAAGATGTCCGTTGAGAAGCTTAGTCTTGTGACTTTCTCTAGGACTCTGTCTTCTTCTGACACCATATAAAAACAGAGAAAGTAGTCGTTTGATTTGTTGAGGACTGATGGACAACCACTTTATCTGATGGTTCTTCACTTGGTCTTTTGATCTTCTTTTGACAACTCCATCTTCTTCTGATACCATACCCTACATAGGGAAAGTAGTCGTTTGACTTGTAGAGGACCGATGGACAATCGCTTTATCCACTCGTTCTTCGATTGGTCTTCTGACTCTTCTGTCGTTGCAGGCTTTCTACTTTTGGTGATTGATTGAAAGAGACGCAATGATATAGAGATGTCTATCTTCTGCTTCTTTACTAGAGAACGCAATTTTGGGGAAGATGACAGCTTTCTCTTCTTCTCCAATTACTAATAAGCTTCTGGTGGGAGCTTCTAGGTGAGTGGCCTCTGGGCCGCTAGCTTCTGGGTTCTGGCTGAAGCTTCTAGATTAGTGGCTTATGGGTCACTAGCTTTTAGGTTCTGGCTAAAGCTTCTAAATGATAACATTTTTATAGTTTTAACGCGTTGGAGGCTAAAAAAAATTGTCCAGCCCTAACGGGCTGGACTTTGAAAATTTACCCTTAACTCCACGGCTAAAATTAGCCCCCCCCCCAAATCTAAATTTCTGGCTCCGCCACTGATAATGAAGTTAATCATTTGGAATTGTTTCAGGGCTAATGGGAATTATTTCCATCGTGTCCTTCATCACTTGAATGTTGTGTATAATCCCAATATTCGTATTCTTTTGAAGCCTATACTTTAGGGCACTCAAGCTCTTGAGCTGTGTGACAAGATGGATTTTTCGAAGGTGGATTTGGTTGAAGCATATGGTTTCCAGGGCGAGCTTAGGTGTTCTAGCATGACATTTAAGTTCAGTTGGACAATATTGAGAAAACTTCTTAGATTCTTCATGGTCATGTTTATGATAATAGTGGTTAATTGACTGAGACTAGTTTTGATATTTCCTTTGTTTATGTTTGGTCATAATCTAATTGAAAGTTTTAGTTTATGGATGATATGATTCAATTAAATCCTCTATTGTGACCCAACCTATGGATGAGACTTTAACTGCATTAAATCTATGAATGAGAAACTAGGTGGTTCATCGGGTGTTCTCCATCATTGTATTATTTTTCTAATTGGATAGGCAATATAGAGTTCATTGATTTGGGTTTTTCAAGTCCCCATTCATCGGGTTTAGGGGTTCATCCCCTTAGACTCGTATTACTTGTAGACTGGATATGCTCTTTGCAATATTGACTAGTGCTTGTGTTTCCTTGAGACCTCTACCATAGATTTGCCCCAGAATAGTTTGATCATTGTACTCTTTTTATTGACTATAAAGCAAATGTGAATCCCACTATTCCCAAACTATTTCGCTTTATGGCTTCTTGATTCCATCATGTTGATTTTTCTAACTTTTTACTTCTAATTGGAAATCAAAGTGCTATATGTAATAGGGGCTTTTGTGCTTTCCAAAATGATGTGAATCTTTAGCCTAAAGAGGTGTATGGAAACATTTTTTCATGGAACCATCGTATTTACCATAGACTTGAATGGGTTCATAAATGTTTAAGCAATCATGTTACGCACGGCCTTCTTTCCCTTGAAAGGAAGCTCTTTAAAGATCTTAATGGTGTGCTTCTCTAAGAGGAAGTTCTCTGGTATAAAAAAATCCTGGTTTACCACCTTTTTCATGGCTCTACTTTGATTCATCATTGGAGGAATATAGTTGAAGGTCCCACTGAGGAGAATGGGATGTGGGTATGGGAAATGGATATTCTAAAGCAGATGGTCTATTCTTTTTTTCACGATCTTTATTCTAAAGAGATAAAGAGTGTCCCCTCCCATGATCTAGGATTTCGTTTCTTCCCTAGGATCCTCGAGATGTTTCTAAAGTGCTTTAACCTTTTTCAACTTGGGGTGTGCGTCAGGCTTTGTTAGATATGGCTTCGTCAAGGCCCCAAGACATAATGGTTTCCAAGTTGTCTTCTTTCAGCGACTTTGGGGTCAGGTTAGGGACCAAATATGTACTCTAGTTTTGAATGTTCTTCAAATTGGTTAAGGTGATGATGTTGTGAATGAGACTCTCGTCACTCTTAAACACAAAGTTATGAATCCTAATAATATCTGTCAGTTATATCCTATCAGCTTGTGTAATGTTCTCTATAAGCTTATCACTAAATTCATTGTTAATAGGCTTAAGCTTTTTAAGTGTGTGAGCCCTACTTAGAGTAGCTTTGTGTCTGACCACAAAACCATTGATACCATTCTTCTTTTTCAGGAAACCATGCATTATATAGACGTAAGACAGACAAGAAAGGCTTCATAGTGTGAACATTAGATCTTGATAAGGCATGTAATAGGATCAATTGGCATTTTTTATAGGATACACTTAAAGCTTTCGGTATTGACTCTCTCTGGATTCGGTTGATTATACATTTTGTAGCCTCCTCTAGTATGAGCGTGTTGTGGTATGGTGAAAAGATTTCAGGTTTTTTCCTTCTTGTGGGCTTCGGTAGGGATACCCTCTCTCTATATTTGTTTTTTCTCTTTTTGGAAAGGCTTAGTCATCTTATTAACAATGCCATTCTGCAGAAGCGTTAGAATCTTATCCAACTTTTTATGAATGGTCCCCTACTGTCCTATATTATGTTTGCAAATTATATTGTTGTCATGGACGAAGCTATTGTTGATCATGTTCGAACTATTAATAAGGTAAGGTGTTGAAAGCCTTTTGTGACTGCTCGGGTCAAAAAGTTAGCATTGTCAAGTATCGTGTTTACTTTTCTAAGAATGTGATTGCCTCCTTAGTATGATGTTTGCTCTACTTAGGATTTATGGAAACTCAAGACCTCAAAAATTATTTAGGTATGTTGGTCCTCCATAAGCGTGTCACCAGAGATAACTATAGCTATGTAATTGTGTAAATGAAAATACAATATTATACTCTAATTGAAAAGTTCAGAAAGGAAACATATCGCATGAAATCATGATGGTTATAAAAAAAATCTAGAATTGAACTTTGGCAGTGAAGGACTGGCCAAATTTCCAAGTGGAAGGAGGCATATTAAAAGCAGTGTATGTCCTGCCATTGGTAAGTTGAAACTTGAACACAAATTCTGTCCATTTAGATATCTCAAACTCTGTCAATTGGATCTCAATTCTTTGACATGCTTTCCATTTTTTTCCTTAGACTCTTTTATTCGTATGTTTGATATATCTCCTTCACCACCTACATTAGAGATCAACACCAGTTCAAAGTAATTGTTCTCTTTTATAGTAAATCATTTATAGAGTGTAATTAATTTTTAATGTTGAAATAGATGTATAATGCACATGTTCGTGTATTGTATTTATAGCACTATATTTTGTAACTTGCTATTACAAGTCACCCAAATAAATTTACACATTTTTTAAGGGTGCTCATCATGGATGGGTAATATCCATTGAAAAATGATCCATATATATATATAAAATTTACTATTATTAAGTAGTAATATTGTGAGACTATATGCATATATTCTGGAGTATGACACGTCAACCAAAAAAGAAGAAGCTAATATATAAAAATACTAAAAAAAAAACTCAATATAATACACAATTATACACAGATAAACATAAACCCTTTTATATACCTTCCATTTAATACGTAGATTCTATCCATTCATCTACCTTTTATATAATCATTTCCTATTTCTTTTTTACAAATGAAGACTTCAAATTTCACAATCATTATTCCACTATCCTTCTCTTCATAGAACCGTCTTAGATGCCCATATTCTCTCTTCTTCTCTCTTGCTTCGTTTTTATATTTGACCTTCTTGGTAAGGAGTAGCCCTTGAATATGGTATACTTATTCATTTGTTTTTTTTTAGTTTTCTCTGTTTCATTTATTCGAAATTATCTTTTTTATAAGTTATGTGCCTTTTTAGTGAATTTTCGATTCTTTCATTGGATTTCCAGGTCAATTTGTTGATGGTGTCGTTGCACCATTTATATATACGTAGGAAAAAATAACAAAAAGTCTTGTATTCTATATGTATTAGATAAAAAAGATTAAGATCTAAATATTTCATCGAGTTTAAAGATATATTATCTTTAAATTATTTTGAAATTGCAAACACAAAAAAATTTATTTTCTTTCTAAATTAATTGATATATAACCTATTTCAAAAAAAATGATATATAACTACTGTAGAAAGCAAAAATAAATTTATTTTTTAGTGATGTTTAAAATTAATTTAACTAGGTTCTCAATTATATTTATAAAGTTATAAGTATAGTAAAATCTCCATATAAAAATACTCTATATATGAATAACCTTTAATTTAATGTAAAATTCGATTTCAACTTCGACAAGTTATAAGTAAGAATAACTTCAAAATGTTATTTATTATGCATTTTTAAAATCCTAGGTTAAGAAACTATGTCTCTAATATATATATATATATATTCAAACTAAATTTATAAGAGTACATTTAGTCACAAAAACTATTACAATTATCTATGAATTGTTAACAAAAACTCGAACTTGGATTCAACAAAAAGGTGTTCATGCAAGTGAGTTATTAAATACTCGCACGTTCAAAGATGTAGTATTAAACTTAAAGATTAAATTAACGTGTCAAACAACTTGATATAAATATTTTTTAAATAATAATAATTAGAGAGTTCTTGTTGTTAAAATTTAAACTTTTAAGTGTTTGAATTTTTGTTTGTTATGTACTAATATCTATTTAGTTATAACCTTCCCATTGTTGTACAAATAGCTCGATCCTAAATATATTCCTATACATGGATTTTACTATAAAATTACTCTTGATTGTTACATCAAAGATATTTTTAGGATAAAGACCAAATTGAATCCTAACGTTTTAAAGAAAGTGTAGATTTAGTTTTAACGTATAAAATGATATAAATTTTATCTTAATATTTTCAAGTAAGATCAACTTTTGCCATACGGTATCAAAAATTAGAAAAAATTGTTTGATTGGTATTTAACTGTCACCTCAGACTTTCCAAATATCAATTATGTCTAAGATATTTAGTGTATTTGTCACATCCGTGACTAAATTTCTAGAATTTATATTTTTATATTAGTATATATGATAATTATTAGGTGGGTGATTTTTATTTGGTGTTTTAGGAAAAGTTTGGGAATAATTTGATGGTTTTATGTGTAATTAAAAGATTATATAAAGATGGAGGATCAAACTGGATATTCACCAATATGGATATATATATATGTGAAGAGGTGGGGAGAGATAGGATGATTATCAGATTTCTTTTTCTTTTTTTTCTTTTTCGTCTTCCTTTCCTTTTTCTTCTGTATCATTATCGTTTTCGACCGTTTCTCCACCGTTTTTTTGATTTACGTATATTCGATCGTTCGAATCACTCGAAATTTAAAACATAGTATCCTTATATATAGATCTAAGTCCTAGCCGAAGAGTTTTTGAGTTTCGGCAGTGTTTGGAGGGAAATGGCTTAGACAGAGTTTAGAGGCGAATTGAACGGGTTTGTGGTTTTCAATTAATAGCCAAGGTAAGTACCTATCAACTATATTTTGAGTTTTATGTATACAGATATATATATAATCAAAGAAGTTTCAGAAATTGATATTTTAGGGTTATGTGGGAATTTTGTAAAATTAGGGTTTTTTCTGATTTTGCTTTTTATTGTGAAATTACGGTTCAAATGAAGCTATTGATTATGCTTCTATGTGAATTTCAGATTTTACTTGATTATGTTGATTTAAGGTTTAATTTGGTTGATTTACATATATACATATATGTTTTTGGTTTCAATATATATCTATATTGAACAAAATGAATTTGATGATTTCTTACGAATTGTTTTTGGATTAAGAAATCTGTTGCGGTTATTATTATTTTGGATTGAAGTCCAAATATGATTAAAGGGCTAATTGAAGTCAAATGATTTATGATTATGAAATAGTTTGCAATTTGATTGTGAAAGGAAATTTGAGCACGTTATGATTTTATGATTTTATATCCATCGAGAGTTATCCGGATCGGTGGTTTTATATTTAAAGACCATGTTCAGTGAGGGACATGGCCTGTGTACACAGCGTGAAGACCTATTGGGTATGGCAGCGAAGTGTTGGGTAAGACCATATGGGATAGACAATGTTAAGAGACGTCTCGACTGTATATGTGGTTATGGATTGATACTTAAGGGGAGAAACTCGATGATGGATTTAATGTTTTACGTTCATTTGGATTATGTTTTCGGTTATGATTGATTTTGATATAAGGTTTTACGTTTGATTAAATACGAGTTGGTTTGATAAAACACTTATTTGATTACAATATTTTATAAGGTTTTGAACTCAAGAATGAATACAAGATTATATATTTTTATGGTTTTGGTTTACTACTTTGACTATCTTATGAACTTAAGTTTTGAGTATATTTTATAAGGTTTGGATTAAATCCCTTTATAAATGTATATATGTAGTTGTGTTAAATAAAGTTGGTTTTTATAGATGATAGGTTCTTACTGAGATTTTTGTCTCACGTTTTTAAATGTTTTACTGTTTTTAGGTGAGAAAGTATAGGATATAGAGAAGGTTACCGACCGTTTAGGCGAGGTTTGGAAGTTGGCTGCTTATTGTTAGAATTATGGTTAGAACTTTGGTAATGATCTTTCTATTTCACGCTCGATGCCGATTGAGGTCGTTTAGGGTCGGGTGCGACAGTATTACTCATAAAATTACAAAAAAAAATCTTAAAATGCTAAAAACTAAATCTGCTACATATAAGTCGATCACAATTTCTTTTGCCAAACTCTCTAAAATATTAATTGTGTTGTTAATATAGTTACAAAAAACGAACAATAAACAAAATTGCTTCAATTTATCGATAAACTTGTT
The DNA here is from genome assembly GCF_963576675.1 of Euphorbia lathyris. Classification (NCBI taxonomy): domain Eukaryota; kingdom Viridiplantae; phylum Streptophyta; class Magnoliopsida; order Malpighiales; family Euphorbiaceae; genus Euphorbia; species Euphorbia lathyris. The sequence goes on along the minus strand of NC_088910.1, from coordinate 26,166,475 downwards.
TGGAAGGTCCGATCTGACAACCGTCAAATCGGTATTTTCAAATTTTCGATAACGTATGATTAAAATTAATCGCTTTTTAAAATATTACGGTTTAAATTGTATTGTTTCATATATTAATGTTAAATCTACGCTTCGCTTGGAATGTTAGAGTTAAATTTGACACTTAACCATTTTATATTATATCTCATAATATAATAAAATTGAATTTAAGAATGGACTTTTTTTTTCAAAAGAGACTTTTTTTTAATGGAAAACAGAGAGTTAATTATTCAATGAAATAGTATTCTATATGGCCACCACCATTGCCATAAAATGAAGCATAAAAATGAATCGGACGGCTGTGATGAATTGGTCAAAATGTATAGGCCACTGATCATCATTGATATTCGTGCTAATGCATGTGGCCCGAACAAATGATAGGCCACTTTTTCTTTTTTAATACATAACTTATTGCCATGTTGTACTAATGGCATTAAACAATGTTAGTTTTATATATGGTTCGATTGTTCAGTTCGAGTCACGTTAGACACCTTTTAGATGTAAATGTATCTAAATATGGCTGAATTCATCTATGGTGCTGAACTTAGCAAAAAAAAAAACAAAACTTATTGGCCCATAAATTTAGAAAAATCTTAGTAGCTTATTAATAATGATCTACTATAGTATTCTAAATTTGTTTAAAGTGAAACAATAATTTAACTTATCAAATTTTGTTATGTTACGAGATATTTTTTTTAATTAAAGGCGAGGAGGAGAATGAAGTGGAGACGGACAATCCAACTATGTTGGCACCCCCGAACAAACCACCACTCCTGATCCAAATTTATTAAAGAAGAGCAAAAAAATTCATACAGAGTATCTAAAAATTAGCAAAAACGATAAACCAACCGGCCAATTGAATTATCATTAATAAAACATGAACAAAAGCTTGGAGCTGTATTCCACCATCTTGATGTCTGACTCGTACGACCAAAGCTTGCAAGGCTATCCGTCACTCTATTGCCCTCTCTATAAATGTGGGAGACCACGAAATTCATTCCGTCAATGTTTGTCCGTAAGGCAGATGTTACGAGATATTTAATAAGACATTTTATATAAGTTCGGTTTGTAATAAGATATTTATTTTTTAGAAAAAAAGAAAGATATTCTTAAAATTCAGAAGTTGAATTAATTTTTATAGTCAAGTTAAGGACTGGTATTGTATTAAGCATATCTATACTATATATAATAGCGGAAGCAGAGAGAAATGGGGAAAAGTATTTTAAAGATCTTTTTGATGAGTTGTCAATGAAGTAAAAATCAAAATAAAAAGATTTAATTAATTAAAAATAAAAAATTTATATTTATAATATATTAAATAATTACTAGCCTATTAATTAAAATAATAAAAGGCAGTAAGAGTTACAGGAAGATGAAAAAACGTAAAGCAAAGGAAATCCAAAAGTCACAAATAAACTTCTATATAAAGCATGATAGACAGTATCCCACCATTATATTCATTGGCCATGATATATAGTATTATATTTCTGAAGGTAATGATTCGTTTTTTTTCATATGTTGTAGTTATTTTGTTCTCAATTGTGTTATTTTATTTTTATTTTTCATCTTTCAGATCCATTTCTGTCGTTATCTAGGTTCTATACCTCTCGCTACCTTATCCATGTTTTCTTTTTTATTTGTTATAGTTTCATCTTTCAGAAATGAAATTCCATTTATGTTGTTATCCAGGTTCCGTACCTCTCGCTACCTTATCCATGTTTTCTTTTTTATTTGTCTTTTTTTCAAAAAGATTAAAATAAAGATTTTATATATTTGCATTCTTTTTTAGTATATGTTGCTAGGTGTTATCGTTTCGATTGTTAACTCTAACTAAAATTTAGATTTTCGGCTTTATATGAACTCAATTGTTAGCTTTAATTGAAGTTAGATTAATTTTTCTAATTCGGAACCTGTTGAAATCCAATCATTTTTTTAGTTTAAGTTTATCTAACTGATATGGATTATATTTTTTTTATTATTTTTATGCATTTTGGTAAAAATAGATATAAAGTTTCACATAATAGTTGTTCATTGAAGTTGGAGACATATTGAAGAAAATATTAAAGAGGTATTGAAATATTATATTTACAATGAAGTTTATTTCAATTATAAATTATGTTATACCATTATTATTATTATTATTATTATTATCAAGAAGTTATTTTTTCTCAGTTCTCTAGACAAAGAGATTGTAAGTGTCTAATACACTTGATAAAATGTTTATTCTTGAAGAATTTGGATTGTGCTAGATACGAATTTAAAATGAAGGTAAATAAAAATAAATTTTGATGCTCAAAATCATAAAAATAAACATTAATTATGGGATATTGAGATAATTACTTTTGCAACATTAGCTTATGTAATTTTTAACTATTATATTGTGGTTTGTACAAAATTGTTAGTATTTCAAGAGTTTTAACAGATGAAAATGAAACATGATCATAGTACAAGTTGTTAGAAATATTAATTAAAAAATATTATTATTTGAATCTCTTCAAATTCTCAAATGTTGAGCATAATGATTATAATTAATAGAATTAATTTCACATATTAGTTATAAAACGTTTTCTTTTGTACTGAGTGGTTATAATTGTAATTTAATTCTATTTAACTAAAATTAATTTATGGGCTTAATACTTCATTAAGAAAAAATAAAAAGTTTAATTAATGGGAAAAAAATATTTCCACTCTTATCTTTATATGTTTATATCTTGACATTCTCTTATCTTCGAAAAAAACGAGAGGAATATACTTCTCTCCTAATTATCTTTTTTGTCCCTTCATTTTTTTTTTCTATTCTTTTGTTTGTTTTTCTTACTTGCGAAATTAAAGAATATATAATTATTAGAAAATATTAATGAAGTCAAATAAGTGATATCTGTGAGCGTGACTGATATTCTATACAATGAAAGAATGAAGAACAAATTGATTGAATGTCTTGATGAGATATTATGAGATGAAAATAGGAGAAATCATCACCTTAAACCGATTCAATTGGATATATTGGGTTATTGTAGCATAATGAATAATTGAATTCAAATACTTGGTTATCATGAAATTCCATCAAGCAAAATGATTATTATCAAGATGAATTTATGACTAATTCTTATGAATTTTTTTTTATGTAACATATTGAATTGATAAAGTTTCTTCATGTGGAACATTAGAAAAGTATTGATTATAATAGTTTATAGCATAATATATTGACGTTGCTTCATTTTAACATAGATTATAATTCGTTTGTATCATAGATATAATATTTAATTGTAGTTGTAGTTTAATTCAATTTTTAGTTTTTTATTATATTCTTATATTCTTATTAATTAATTTCCTATTTTATTATCACTGTTTCACAGAATTCCAGTTATAAAAAAATATGAAAATGTATTAAAATTATTAAAAAGTACAAATCATTGAATTTTGTAAAAATAAATAAATCATTCACCTTTAATTAAAATTCTATAAAAAAAATTAATGAATTATTTTCAAAATTAATTTAATTTAATTTGAATTATCAATAAAAAAAATATATATTAATTTCAAATATACATAATATAAAAAAATTGCATAGCATGATATAAAATTACTTAAAAGTAAATATATCAATTTATTTATTTATCTAAATTTTATAAAAGTTTCATATCCCGTGCATCGCACGGGTTTTCGACTAGTTAATATTAAATTAAAGCAATACTCTTAATAAAATTAATTGAATAAAATAAAAGAGGGTCGTAAAAAGGAAATCTTACAGGATAAAAGAATATGATATAACAAAGACTTATTTGAGTGTGGGTTAGTTTAGGCTTTGGGGCTTATTATAAGTCCATAATTAATTATATATTACTAAATTGATGATGATGTATTTGTCAATATCAAAGATTCCAAAAGAGAACATATAGTCAATGTCGTGAATATTTGTGAAATATTAGTATATTATATGGTTGGTTCTATCCAGGATTATTAATACAAGTGTTTGATGTGCTTTATGATAGATTTATGAAATAAGAAAATGCAGTATAGAAAGGAATGAAATCCAAGGGATGTAGGGTTCGTTCACTATTAACCGTGTTGGGGTTTAGTATCCTATAGACAATTGTTCTAAGATATAAACCTAATGTAAATGAATTGTTCTTTATGTCATTTGTTTTAATAAAATATGGTTTCATAACTGTATAAAGACAACATCTTTTAAAGAACTAAATAAGTCTAATAAAAGGAAATCTCTGAGTTTATTTAAAGTGATTATAAAGTGTTCATACAAGCATGAAGTGAGACGAAACATTATAATAAACTAATAAACTTAAAACCACCCCAAGTCAAGTGATATGTTTTGAATAGAGATTGACATAACACTGTTAAGACTTGCATGTAACAATGTTTTCTATCGAGACAGAGAGCTGATCTCACAAGCTTCAGATATGCAGATATATGGACAGCTACATGGATCCAATGAAAAGGGGTTTATTAGGATTGGGCCCGACTTGAGATAACAGGATGGGTAGATTTATCCTTGTCACTTGTTCATCTCATTGGTATTAATAGGTATAAGTAATCCTAATACTCAAATGAATGTTAATCAGTGATTCTGGATTATGGAATGTGATGCTTTGATCCTGTTGTAACACGATCCATAACAAGGATGACTCTGGGGTGTGTACGGAAAACGTTGGGTATCACAGGAAGTAATTGCAGGATAGTTAACCTTGGATTGAGCATTTGTCACTCCTGATAAATGGGAGATACGTCCAAGGATCGCTTGTGGAAGACTTAACTCTAGATCCTGGTGATAGCTTAAGACTTGAAATGCATATTTCACTTAACCTATCTAATTGGAGTTAACTCGGCCTGTACAACTAAAATGAACGTCTCGCTATATGTGACTTGACATTATCCATAGTCATAAGATTCTGTTCAAGGATGTAGTTGATGAAGGATCGAATTATACTGTAACTAATACGGAAAGGTCAACGACGGAATCAACCTGCCTTCTTATATCTCTGGGGGAATGTTTCGGATTTGCCAATCACATTTCGCGTACTCATTCCGTTATACAAAGATTGAATATAATTCTGAGAAATTAATTTAATAGTTGTATACGGCTAGAAGCAATAAGAACCTAATGGGTCACACATAAGACTTGGAACCCAAAAGAGAAACATATGTTAATTAATTGACAGAAGCCCAACTGAGTCCACTAAGGCCCAGTAACAAGGGGGGCGATTTTTATGTGCTATGTCACATAAATAATTATAATTAGATTATGATTATGATTATGGATTAAATTAATTATAGGATAAATAAGTTAGGAGGTTTAATTAGATTAAATTGCTTCTAATTAGTATCCTATTAATAAGTTATTATTATCTTTATATTTAGATATAATTATAGATAATAACAATAAGAGTTTTATTCCGAATTAAATTACGATCAAGACCACCCTTATCTCGGGCGTAACTAAGCAAATAATTAACCCAAATACTTACTCATTTAATGTAATAGTTTAGGTTTGGGAAAGGAAATTTTCTGCTTTGAAATGCATTGAGATGAAAGACTCAATAACATGCGTGCTTATATCGTCCCGAATACTTCAATTTTAAAAATTGCAAATACAAGACGAATGATATATCGTATTTATACTAGTTAGTTTGATATTTTGCGTATAAATTTGTCATGCGAAGTTAATCTTTTCGGCTTAACTAATTTTAAAAGTAATACAAAGATATATGTTTTATTTTCATAAAGAGATTAGTTAAAGAATAAATTCAGTGAAATTTTGCTCGAGACTAGCAAAAGATTAAGTGTGGAGATTTGTTAAGCCCAAAATATACCTAAAATATCATTAATATTTACATCAGTTTTGCTATGAATTTGTGTTGTTTATATCTATTTCGAGTACTTTTACGTTCGAATATGTTTCTTTCATGCAAGGTACTTAAATATTTGGTAAATTCCAAATAGCAACGAAAAAAGGTCAAAAACAAAGGAAAAACCCTACAAAAGGAGTCAAAGACGACAAAAATCAAACGCACCGAAACGAAGACGAGGAACGAAATCTGATCCGGGAATAATTACCCGTGTCACGACCGAGAATCCTCCATTCTCGGTCGCGACACGCGTCGCCCAGGCATCCCTCCCTTTCGTTCGAAGGCTGAAAATTGCATTTCCCCATTCTCGGCCGAGAATTTCCATTCTCGGTAAGTTCAGATTTTCAGGCAGCACAATATACACTTGTTCGTTTTCAAAGATACACGTCCGTTCGATTGGATAAGAACGTCTCTTCACAGCAGACACGTTCCTTAGACTCGACTCTTCAACATCTATAAATAAAGAGTTGATTTCAGAATTGAATATATGATTTTTAGAGTTAAGATTTAGTACAGAATTAATGCAGAAATTCCGAGTCAAACGATTCAGAGTTAGAAGTTCGATTTTGTAAAAAACAATATGATGTACACACATTGTTTAATAAATAATTACAAACACATTAGCCTTTAGATTTAGATTAAGATATGTTCTTATTAGTTTACATTTTGGTAGTAGAAGTACCTGTCTCTATTCCGAAGATTCAGCGAGAAGATTAAGTAGCGGATTCGACCCACGAGCCTGACAAACTCTAACGAGGTTTGAGGAAAGGATTGACGACCCGGAACTCTCATGTCGTTTGAATGCTTCCATGTTTTTTATTCTCTGTAAACTTGTATCAAATTCATACTCCATCTAATAAAGTTCATGCAATTCAATAAATTTTTATGTAGCACTTCTGTAATTGATCCGAAGTGAGTTCTGGTGTTTTCATTAAAACATAGTTGAATTCAATATCTTTACAAGGAAACTTTGTTGAACACTTAGACAAATTAATTCTTATGCAAATAAGTGTTAATTTGATTAAGGGTGCAATCTATACCGACCGTAGGAAGATTGTCTGTGGTTCAAAGCCCTTTAATTGAAGGAGTTTACGTTATTACATTCTTATAATTTATACAAAGTTTAGAGTTGTTTTCTTTTCTTAATGCAAACGAACACAATTATTCTCTTATTTTAAACACTAAACGTTTCTGTTTTGTAATTCATATTCAAAACAGAATTGATTTCTAACATTCTACATATTCTATCCTAATTCTTATTCAATCAATCTCAAAACCAATTTCAAATAACGATTATCTATTTATATAAACCTTAAGTCATATTTAATCTACACATAAATAAGTTTTTGTTAAAAAACGTTCCCTGTGGGATCGATATCTTTTATTACTACAAGTGAAACCATGCACTTGCAGAAATCGCTTAACAAGTTTTTGGCGCCGTTGCCGGGGAACGCCAAAATTTTTAACAAAAATTTAGATTTTTCGTGTTTTATTTTGAATCTAGGTTTATACATACTTATTTTAACTTTTGCAATTTATTAATTTTAATTTACTAACATATTTATTTTTCAAATTCTGTTTTGAAGGTAGTTTTGGTTCATGTAAGATTTCAAGTTCATGCGTAGTTCTCGAAGTTCAGGCATTCCACCAAAACCGCTAGACCCAGAAATTGAAAAGACGATTAAAAAGAAAAAGAAAGACAAGAAAAATAAAAATAAACAAAATTCAGAACCTCACCAGAAAATATGGCAAAACTTATGGATTACGCTAGGCCAGGAGTGGCCGGTGTAACAAATAGCATAGTTAGACCCCAAATAAATGCAAACCAATTTGAAATTAAGCCAGCATTGCTTAATATGTTGCAAAATAATGTAACATTTTATGGGTTGCCTAACGAAAATCCTAACACCCACTTGACAAATTTCTTAGAAATTTGCGACACTTTTAAAATAACAGATGTGACTGCCGAAGCAATCAAACTTCGTCCTTTTCCTTTCACTTTGAAGGATAGAGCCAAAGAATGGTTAACTTCTATGCCAGGCGCAACATTTGAAACTTGGGACCAACTTGCCCAAGCATTTCTATCAAAATATTTTCCTTTAGCAAAAACCGCAAGAGTCATAAAAGAGTTAACATCTTTTTCTCAAAATGATAATGAAACTCTTTATAAGGCTTGGGAACGTTTTAAAGAACTTCAACGTTTATGCTCACACCAACAATTGCCCGATGCACTTTTAATGCAAACATTTTATAATGGATTAAATCCTACAACTAGAGGTTCATTAGATGCTATGTCGGGAGGGTTATTTATGAAGAAGACATCAGCCCAAGCAAGAGAACTTAAATGACAATCAACAGTAGTATGTGGCCCGCGAAACGTGGACATATACCGGTGGAAAAACCATCATCCTCAACCACATCATCAGTTAAAGGTATAGTGAATCTTGATCCAGTTGCGATGTTACAAGCCCAATTTTTTGCCTTATCGCACAAAATTGATAGGTTTATGGCACCGTGCGATGCTAATGGTAATCCAATCCAAACGGATGTGGATTATGAAGGTATGAGCGAGATTGAACAGGTAAATTTTGTCCAAGGGCAAAACCAAACTAATAATCCTTATTCTAATACTTATAATCCTGGATGGAGGAATCATCATAACTTTAACTGGAAAGATAATAATAATAATGCAATTGCTAATCAAAATCGTACCAATAATTATCAAAATCAACCAAGAGATACGATTAGCACTTTATCTTCTAAAATCGACAAATTCATAGATGCTATCGGTGGAAAAATAAGTAATCACGACGATGGTTTTAAACGGATCGAGAATAAATTCGATCAGCTTATTAAAAACCACTCATCTAGCATCCATAATTTGGAGGTTCAAATTGGCCAAATTGCTAAATCAATTCCATCCCGAAAAGAGGGAAGTCTTCCCAGCCATATGGAAGAAAATCCGAAAGAGCATGTAAAGGCTATCACTCTTCGTTCAGGGAAAAATTACTTAGGTCTGGAAATGCCCGGAGATTCAACTTTACCAGGAACTGATTTACCAAAATCCAAAGAAGATACATTAAACACAGAAAGTTCACCAATTGACTCAAGTACAAAAACATTTGTACCCAAACCACCTTTTCCACACAAAGTCTGAAATAAGGACTATGACAAACAACTTTTAACATTTTTGGATAAACTTAAAATTTTGCACATTAATTTGACGTTTATGGATGCAATTACGCAAATTCCGAACTATGGTAAGTTCTTAAAGGATTTAATTTCAAAGAAAATTAGTTGGGAAGGAATTTCATCCATTTCGCTAACTGAGGACTGTAGTTCAATAGTGTCAAGCAATTTGCCTACTAAACTCAAAGATCCCAATGTTTTACCATTCCGTGTAAGTTGGGAGATATTGAATTCCCAAGTTGTCTTTGTGATTTAGGAGCAAGTATAAACTTAATGTCGTTGTCTATTTTTAACAAGTTAGGTTTAGAAGAAGATATCAAACGTACCAATATAGTTTTGCAATTAGCGGATCAAACCACTAAGAGACCATATGGTATAATTGAGGACGTTTTAGTTAAAGTTGACAAATTTATTTTTCCTACTGATTTCGTTATATTAGACTTTGCATATGACGTTAATTGTCCACTAATTTTTGGTAGACCGTTTATGAACACGGGACGTGCTCTAGTTGATGTGTCGGAAGGGAAAGTAGTTTTAAGGATAAGAGAAGATAAGATTGAGTTTAATATGAACAAAGCAATGAAATATCCTATGGAGGAATTCGCTTGTATGAAACTTGACTTAGTTGAAGAATGTGTCAATGAAATTATTCAAAAAGAATAAATAATAGAACCTATAATGGGAGAAGAATTAGAAGATAAGTACCCAGAGCCTTTGATTCGAGAAGATGGACCAGTTCCGCCTTCAATTGTAATACCCCCTAAATTAGAACTTAAAGAGTTACCAAACCATTTGAGGTACGCTTTCTTAGGCGAAGGCGATTCTCTACCTATAATTATCTCTAACAAATTAACAAATGATCAAGAAAAAAAAATTGAAAGAAGTTGTTAGAAATAGGATAGGAAGTATGGGATGACAAATTTCAGACTTAAAAGGAATCAATCCTAGTATTGTAATGCACGGAATTCACTTAGAAGAAGATAAGCCACCTAAAGCGGATAGGCAAAGACGCTTAAATCCGAACATGAAAGAAGTAGTCAAAAATGAGATTACTAAACTTTTGGACAATGGAATCATTTATCCTATCTCGGATAGTGAATGGGTTAGTCCAATCCATTGTGTACCTAAAAAGGGAGGCATAACTGTTGTAAGGAATGATGAAGGTGAATTAATACCTACGCGAACCACCACCGGTTGGAGGGTTTGTATAGATTATAGGAACCTAAACAAAGCAACCAGGAAAGATCATTTTCCTCTACCTTTCATTGATCAAATGATCGAAAGGATAGCCAGTCATGCTTTTTATTGTTTTCTAGATGGATATTCCGGATTCTTTCAAATTTATATTTACCCGGATGACCAAGATAAAACAACCTTCACATGTCCTTATGGAACCTTTGCATATAGGAGAATGCCCGTTGGTCTATGTAATGCACCATCAACATTTCAACGTTGTATGACTGCAATTTTTAACGATTTCATTGAAGATATCATGGAAGTTTTTATGGATGATTTTTCAGTTTATGGAGATTCTTTTGATGCATGTGTAGGAAATTTGGATAAAGTTTTGTCTAGATGTGAGGAGACGAATTTAGTTCTAAACTGGGAAAAATGTCATTTCATGGTTGACGAGGGAATTGTTTTAGGTCATAAAATATCTGAAAAAGGATTAGAAGTGGATAGAGCAAAAACTTCAGTGATAGAAAAATTATCCCCTCCAACTACTGTTAAGGGAGTACGGTCATTTTTAGGACATGCAGGTTTTTACAGAGGATTTATAAAAAAAAAATTGTAATTTCCAAACCACTTACTAATTTGCTCATGAAAGATTCAACTTTTGATTTTAATGAAGATTGTGTTAAAGCTTTTGAAACATTGAAAGCAGCTTTAGTCAGTGCACCCATAATTGCTAAACCCGATTGGGATTTACCTTTTGAAATCATGTGTGATGCAAGTGACTTAGCCGTAGGATGTGTTTTAGGTCAAAGGAAGGACAAGAAGCTTCATGTTATTTACTATGCCAGTCACACACTATCCGGTGCTCAATTAAATTACACCACAACCGAAAAAGAAATGCTAGCGGTAGTTTTTGCATGTGATAAGTTTAGGTTGTATCTGCTAGGATCTAAAGTTATTATATATACCGATCACGCAACTTTAAGGTATCTATTTGCTAAGAAAGATGCAAAACCGTGTCTGATTAGATGAGTTTTGTTATTACAAGAATTTGATATAGAAATTAAAGACAAAAAGGGAGTAGAAAACCTTGTCGCCGATCATCTATCAAGACTCGAAGATGAAAACGGTCCTATAGGTGAAACTATCGGTATACGAGATGATTTCCCCGATAAATATCTCTATCAGATAAAAAGTGTCATGTCACCATGGTATGCAGATATAGCAAATTATCTCGCAACTAACATTGTTCTAGAAGGGTTAAGTTTCCAGCAAAAGAAAAAATTCTTTTCCGATATTAAACAGTATTTTTGGGAAGATCCTTTCTTGTTCAAAACTTGTGGTGATGGTACGATTATGAGATGCGTTAGCGAAAATGAGTACGGGTCTATAATGTCAGAATGCCATTCAAGCTCTTATGCAGGGTATAACAGCGTTAGTAAAACAATAGCCAGGATATTAGAATGTGGATTCTTTTGGCCTACATTGTTTAAGGACGTTCGTTCATTTATTATTCGTTGTGATAAATGTCAAAGAACCGGGAATTTAGGAAGGAAAGATGAGATGCCTCTCACAAACATGTTAGAAGTTGAAGTCTTCGACGTGTGGGGGATCGATTTCATGGGTCCTTTTCCCCCTTCTTTTGGTAAAACTTATATTTTAGTAGCCGTAGATTATGTTTCAAAGTGGGTTGAAGCAATTGCGACCCCGACGAACGATTCTAAGGTTGTCCTTGAATTTCTTGATAATATATTTTGTAGATTTGGAGTCCCAAGAGTTATGATAAGTGATGGAGGTACCCATTTCATAAACCGTAGTTTTGAATCGCTTATGCAAAAATATGGAGTACACCACCGCGTATCAACGCCATACCATCCTCAATCGAATGGTCAAGCGGAGATATCAAATAGGGAACTCAAGTGGATTTTAGAGAAAACGGTTTCGTCTTCAAGAAGAGACTGGTCTTGTAAACTTAACAATGCGTTATGGGCATACCATACTGCATTTAAAACACCAATAGGAATGACACCATACCGATTAGTGTATGGGAAAGCATGTCATTTGCCAGTAGAATTAGAGCATAAAGCTTATTGGGCTATTAAAGCACTTAACTATGATTTACAACAAGCAGGTAAAAAAAGTTTGCTCGACTTAAACGAGTTGGATGAATTACGTCATTTATCTTACGAAAATGCAAAAATATATAAAGAGAAAGTGAAAAAATGGCACAATGCCAAAATTAAAGTCAAAAACTTTAGCATTGGAGATAAGATGTTGTTGTTTAATTCACGACTCAGGCTATTCCCAGGTAAACTTAAGTCTAGATGGACATGACCATTTTTAGTCGTTAAAACATTCGCCTATGGATCTTTAGAACTTGAAGGACTTAATGGAGTTTGTTTTAAGGTTAACGGTAATAGATGCAAAATTTATTATGAAAACGCTCCAATTAGAGAAATTAAGTTTGTAACAAAATTTCATAAAGATTAATTCGTTAATTTTCATATATATATTCTTGTTTTGCTTTTTGTTTAAAATTTTTAGTTTAGATTTTATTTTTATTTTATTTTATTTTATTTTTTACACATTTCATTTTTATGATTTTTAGTTATTAGATGAGTTTATATCAAGTTTTAGATGCATAAAAATATATTTAAGTCATGTTTTTTAATCAGATTTTAGGTAAATAGTTCGAATTAGAAGAAATTCAGCAATTCTCGGTCGAGATTCTAGGAATCTCAGTTGAGAATTCACACTTTCAAAATTGTCCAAGAAGGTAAGAGATTTTCTGATCTTACCGAGAATTTATATTCTCGGCCGAGAATCAGAATATATGGGTTTCGACGCCTGATTTTTAAGAGGAAATTAGCGTGTCGCGACCGAGAATCCTCCATTCTCGGTCGCGACACGGGCACTTCCAGCACCATCAGACCTGTTTCTTCTTCCTCCTGCAGATCTCTATTCAAACTCGAAAAATTGAGTTTCTTCAACTCCAAGAGGTCTGATTTTATGCTTTTTCGCATAAAAAAGACACACTATTTCGTCCTATGATCCCTATAAATAATTCAAGATGTTCAGATTTCTGTTACTTACATTTTCTATTCATCTCTGTAAGACAAAAATCTGATATTCTAAAACACCATTTTCAACAAAGTTACAGAAACCTTTTTGTTCCTCAAAAACCATGACTACCAAACACAAATCTTCCAAGAAGATTATTGCTGCACGCCATAAGCGTATTGATTTACCAGAACGCTATGGTGCACCATTTCCCATCTATAACCATGATGAAGGAAGACGTTATTACAGATTCCGTTATGCTATATTTGTAGGAATGATGTACATGGATGAGTTCTTGAATAATGAACTCGGGATTAGCGATGATATGAATCGCTATTTAGAGAATTTGGGCTGGACCAAATTCGCCCACATGAAGTTTCCAATCATCGGAGATTGGATCCTTGAATTCTTATATACTGTACGCTTCGTGAATAAGCGTCGGGTTCATCTTAGTTTTCGTAAAGATGGCGAAACTTTCACCTTCAGTTACCCTGAATTATATGCCCGATTTGGTTTCCCACCACGGGATACTTCATATCACCATCCTGGCAGAGATATCACTTCTAGAGACATTTGGAGGATGTTAACGGGATTCTGGCGTTTCAATCCAAGTCTCGCTTACAACAAATGCATCCACTCCAATTCAATGCTTTATTTGCACAAGTTCCTGTGTCATAGTTTATTTGGACGAACTGGCAGTAGTATGGTCCAAGACACCGACTTGTATGTCTTAGGCGACATATTTCAAAGCAACACCATCAATTCTTCCAAAATATTGATGGAAGGTTTGATTTCCTCTTCTCGTTCCAAAGAAAAGACGATTGGATATGGGAATATTATATGTGGCATAATATTGGGAACCAAAGGCGCAACATCTGTTCCTTGGACTGATGCAGAACCGTTTCCAATGATGGATTATGAATTTTTGGAAAAAGAGGGCCTCGTGAAACGTATCTTTCGGGTTGCCCCAAGGTTTGTTCTGCGAAAGAAAGACAGATCTTCATGCATATGAAGATTGAACGTTATAGGGCAAGACGAATCCCAATTCCGCGGGATGAATATTTAGTTTCAGTTATTTAGGTTTTATTTGTTTTCGTTTGTGTTTGTTTCGTTTTTAATTTTTCTTTGTATATATGTTTTTATTCATTTTTGTAAATATGTGTTATGAAATAAAATTTCAGTTCATTTCTTAATTTGATTCTGGTTTATATATCTGTTCCAATTTCTATACGATAATGAATCAATCTGTATAAAATCCATTTCATGTTAATGAATTCTAATCATTATTACAATATGAACATGATAATGATTTTAATGAACTTATATGATCTTCTATAATGATTAACACATATATCCGTTTGAACTTATTACCCATAATTTCATTAACTTATGTATCTGTATCATAATTAATTCATTTGCTTTTGTTTAACAGTTTAAGGTTTCAAACAATGAATTAATACATACATGAACTTACATTTAATTATATTTAAGACGGTTCATTTAACTTATATACTTTAATGTACATTAATGATTCATTAACCCTAATTAAGGCATTCATGTCTCATTATTTTCCTAATTAATAAGGACAAACATTTGGTTTTCCTTATATTTAATGCTTTTTAATTTGTGTTTTTGAGTATAGGTACAACTTTAATTAGTTTCAGGACATAATTACTCAGGAAATTGCACGAATGGAGTTAATATGCACGAATTTCAGCCACCAAGGGCAGATTCTCGGCCGAGAATTAATTATTCTCGGTAAGTTCAGCGAAAATGTGAAGTTTTCAGAGAGATTTTCTCTCTGAAAATGACGTGTCACGACCGAAAATCTGGATTCTCGGTCGCGACACACGTGCTGTATGGCCGGTGGAGTCCGATTTTGGCACTAAATTTAGCCTATTCCTATTTCTAATCTACCTATAAATCACTCTATTCAACCCTATATATATCTACTCCTTACACAAACATCACATCACCTCAATTTTTACCCAATCCCTCACTCTAAACTCTTCCCAATACACTACTTTTACTCTTCCCAATTTATTCATACCCTATTCATAATCAATTACCCTTACATCTACCTACTTTTTCATTCATTAACCCTTACCATTCCCAAACTCTTCTTCAAGCTTTTGCTATTCTCTCTACATCTCTTCTTCCCTATTTTCAAACCCTAACACACACCATAATGCCTAGAACCAAAGTTGCCGGAATCAAGCCTAAGGTTACGGAAGCAAATCGCCTTCGTATTTGTTGTGGAGCTTATTTCGATATAGCTTCCGAGGAAGAGGCCGCTTGCTTCACTCATTTTTCAAGTGCAAAGAGGGAGTTTGTTGACATGCATTTCCTTGATTTCGATTCGGTAAGAGAGTTAAATTTCTCTACTCGGATTAATGCTTACCTCGATACTTTAGGTTGGCATACTTTTGCTTCAATGAAATTTCCTAGCATTACGGAGTACATTGTGGAATTTTTGGTTACCTTGCAAATTGATAAGAAGAGGAATTTCATCACTTTTAGAAACAATGGTGTAACTTACACTATTGATTATAAAGCAATGGGAAATATGTTCGGTTTTCCTACTAGTAATTTCTTTGACAAGCCTAAGGATTTTGATAATGACACCATTTGGAATACTCTTTCGGGGCAAGCCTATTTTAATTCAAAAAATCATTCAAGCAAGATGATTAGGGACAATTGTTTGTTTTTCTTTCACAAATTCTTGAGTTTTTCATTGTTTGGCCGTGTTGAGAGTTCCAAGATTCAAGTTCGGGATTTGTTCATCATTGATTGCTTGTTTAAAGTTTTAAGGGTTGATAGCATTGGCATGCTATTTGATAATTTATATCGTGCTTCGAGGGCTCACACTACTCAAGTCCCTCTAGGTAATTTTATTACCGCTTTAGTATTGGGTGCACGTGGAGAATTGGCCGAGTATGATATGTCTTCCTACCATGGATATGTCCCTCTTTTGGATATTTCAGCTCTTGAATGAGCTCACTTATTGCTTACTTCGGTTCCTCCCGTTTTTGTTTCTTATGAGTCACGTATTGCCCATCTTCGTGGTAATATGGGAGGAGGAGCCTTGAGTTCTCAATTTGTAGGTAACGAAGAAGGAGGAGCGGAGGAGGAAGCGGTGGATGCACCACACGCACAACCCCAAGCCCAAGCACCACAAGATGAGGATCCGGTTGATTTAAGAAGGATTTTGAACCAAATCAATTCCCATAATCGATAAATGAATTTAAGAATTTATGATTTGGTTGAGAACAACATGGTGATGAATGACAATCTCAATAACTTGAGGAGGGAACACAAGTCCACCCGTCGTCGGATGCTCTCGTTCTTCCGTCGTCAAAACATTGAAACTTCACCATCTCCACCGGATTCACCCTCAAATGTTTAGGTTTTATCTTTTCTTTCATATTTTTCGTGTTATGTTTTCATTTGGTACAATTTTTATTTCCATTTTGTTTGGTACAATTCTATTTTTCAATTATAATGAATGCTTTTCTTTTTATATCTCATGTTCGATACATTTATTTGCTTATTTTTCTATTATTTCGTATGTGTTATTTCGTATATTTTTTGTGTTTTATCAATTTTTACACCAATGAGGACATGATCCAAATTAAGTGTGGGAGGAGATATTGCATATATCATTTAATTTTTATTACGACTTAATGCAACGAATTTTTAAGCAACATTTAACATTTTAAATGCACCATTTCTTTTATGCAAATGCAACATATTTTGCAACGTTTTTATTCAACACATAGTATTTCTCAATCACATTGTTTTAATAACATCATTATAAACTTAGATTTTTCATATGTTTAAAATATATTTAACTTATGACTATTTTTAGGTTATCGTCATCGTTAGAAATAATATATTTCTATACGGGCAATATTTTTAAAATTTTCACAAATCTTCGATACGATTTTAAATAAAAACGTCTCGAGTGAATGTATTTAAGTAAAAAAATTCTTTATTTTCAATCTCTATTTTCTATCATGCAATTCATGATACAATAAATCTTATTTTAAATTTTCAATTAGATTTATAGGCATTAAATTGAACTAACAATTTTTAGCTCGATTTGATTTCGTCTTACATTAACACCAATTGAAGTTTTTAAGGAAACTTTAGCCATAATACATGTTGAATTTTAAGTCAATATAGGATGAATGTGCTATTTTTGTTTTTCCCAATTTACAATTTTAATTTCATATTAATAAATCAATTAGTCGTATTCTTAACTTTTGGCCACGATTGAGACCAACCTTATCACAACCGAGGTATGAAAGGGAAGAATACTTAAGTATCGTTTACTTTTAGCCACGATTGCGACCACCCTTATCACAATCGAGGTATGGAAGGAACGTTAAAAGCAAAAATTAATCGTGTTTAAGTTTAAAGTAACGACTGCGTCCACCCATGGCATGGTCGATACCTCTTAAGCAAACACAAAGCGAATAAAATGCATATAAAGTTACGATCAAGACTACCCTTATCTCGGGCGCAACTAAGCAAATAATTATCCTAAATACTTACTCATTTAATGTAATAGTTTAGGTTTGGAAAAGGAAATTTTGTGCTTTGAAATGCCCTAAGATGAAAGACTCAATAACATGCGTGCTTATATCGTCCCGAATACTTCAATTTTAAAAAATGAAAATACAAGACGAATGATATATCGTATTTATACTAGTTAGTTTGATATTTGCGTATAAATTTGTCATGCGAAGTTAATCTTTTCGGCTTAACTAATTTTAAAAGTAATACAAAGATATATGTTTTATTTTCACAAAGAGATTAGCTAAAGAATAAATTCAGTGAAATTTTGCTCGGGACTAGCAAAAGATTAAGTATAGAGATTTGTTAAGCCCAAAATATACCTAAAATATCATTAATATTTACATCAGTTTTGCTATGAATTTGTGCTGTTTATATCTATTTTGAGTACTTTTACGTTCGAATATGTTTCTTTCATGCAAGGTACTTAAATATTTGGTAAATTCCAAATAGGAACGAAAAGAGGTCAAAAACGAAGGAAAAACCCTACAAAAGGAGTCAAAGACGACAAAAATCAAACGCACCGAAACTAAGACGAGGAACAAAGTCTGATCCGGGAATAATTACCTGTGTCGCGACCGAGAATCCTCCATTCTCGGTCACGACATACGTCACCCAGACATCCTTCCCTTTCGTTCGAAGGCTGAAAATTGTATTTCCCCATTCTCGGTCGAGAATTTCCATTCTCGGTAAGTTCAGATTTTCAGGCAGCACAATATACACTTGTTCGTTTTCAAAGATACACGTCCGTTCGATTGGATAAGAACGTCTCTTCACAGCAGGCACGTTCTTTAGACCCGACTCTTCAACATCTAAAAATAAAGAGTTGATTTCAGAATTGAATATATGATTTTTAGAGTTAAGATTTAGTACAGAATTAATGCAGAAATTCTGAGTCAAACGATTCAGAGTTAGAAGTTCGATTTTGTAAAACGCAATATGATGTACACACATTGTATAATAAATAATTACAAACACAATAGCCTTTAGATTTAGATTAAGATCTGTTCTTATTAGTTTACATTTTGGTAGTAGAAGTGTCCGTCTCTATTCCGAAGATTCAGCGAGAAGATTAAGTAGCGGATTCGACCCACGAGCCTGACAAACTCTAACGAGGTTTGAGGAAAGGATTGATGACCCGGAACTCTCATGTCGTTTGAATGCTTCCATGCTTTTTATTCTCTATAAACTTGTATCAAATTCATACTTCATCTAATAAAGTTCATGCAATTCAATAAATTTTTATGTAGCACTTCTGTAATTGATCCGAAGTGAGTTCTGGTGTTTTCATTAAAACGTAGTTGAATTCAATATCTTTACAAGGAAACTTTGTTGAACACTTAGACAAATTAATTCTTATGCAAATAAGTGTTAATTTGATTAAGGTAGCAATCTATCCCGACCGTAGGAAGATTGTCTGCGGTTCAAAGCCCTTTAATTGAAGGAGTTTACGTTATTACATTCTTATAATTTATACAAAGTTTAGAGTTGTTTTCTTTGCTTAATGCAAACGAACACAATTATTCTCTTATTTTAAACACTAAACGTTTCTGCTTTGTAATTCATATTCAAAACAGAATTGATTTCTAACATTCTATATATTCTATCCTAATTCTTATTCAATCAATCTCAAAACCAAATTCAAATAACGATTATCTATTTATATAAACCTTAGGTCGTATTTAATGTACACATAAATAAGTTTTTGTTGAAAAACGTTCCATGTGGGATCGATATCTTTTTATTACTACAAGCGAAACCGTGTACTTGCGGAAATCGCTCAACACAAAACAAAAAGTTACTTTTTTTAAAGACTTAAAATCACGAATTAAGCCTTTATTTTTTAAATTTTGAGTTTTTTTTAAAGATTTAGACAGTTATATCACTTTAAACAAATTCAAGGGGCAAATGGATTATTGTAAGCTAGTCCAAAGGGTCAATATGTCATTTTAAACAAATTTAGGTGGCCAATAGGTTATTTTAAGCAAGTTAAAGAGACTAACGAGACACCATGTAAGTTGAGGGGGTCAATCAAGCTTTTTGGACAAGTTCAAGAGCTTTTGATGTATTAGAGTATCTCCAAAAGACTCTTAATGCGTTCTTTAAAAATAATATAAATAATTGACTCTTAGAGCATCTCCAATGCAATGTGCTTGGAAGAGTGATTGATGAGGTGGAAGGTGCTTGAAAGAGTGTCTTGCGTTGGAGTAACAAAGGTTGCTTAAATGATTATTACAATGTTGCTAATTTTTGACACCTTTATTTTTTTTAATATACAAATTGATTTAGTTGCCTACTATTGGTGAAATTTTATGACAATATTTATAATTAAAATAAATTATATATAAAACAATGATTTGTGAGACCATAGTGGTAACTTTTAGAGTTGCTTTATATTAGAGTTTTTTTTTTAAATTGCCAAAGGTGATGTGGATGAGAAATAAAATAAAATAATATATTTTGAGATGGAGTTAATGTTTGACAACTTTAAAGAGTGCTTGTATTGAAGATGCTCTTAGACTCTGCTCTTTGTGACTGAAAAAAACTAAACTGAATTGAATTGATACTGAAACTAAAATAATAATATAATTTTTTAAAAATAGCAATAATTAAAATAAAAATTTGATAAAATTAATAATGATTCTACTAATAGTGATAATAATGAAAAAATAATTATAATAAGTAATAAGTAATAATAAATTACCGAATTAAACTGATTACTGAATTGAACTGATTGATACTGAAATTAAGAATATGGTCTTAGAGCATCTCCAACACTAACTAGCTATTTGGCTCTCTAAAATAATATAAAATATTAGTTTAGCCAAATTTAACTAGTCAAATTTATGTTTTGCTCCAACCATGCTAGCTAGTTGACTCTCTATTTGATTATTTTATCATTAAAAGTGATTAAATTTAAAGAAAAAAAGAAAAAGTAGAAAAAAGATATAAAGAGGAAAGAGAAAGAATGAATAAAAAATAGAAATAGCTAGCCAAAGAGACTAACCAAATTTAGCTAGTGAAAATGGCTAGCTATTTATTTTAGAGAGCCATGTCACCTTGTTGGAGTGGTCATTCTCTAAATAGCTAGCTAAATTTGACAATCTAGAGAGCCATGTCACCCTATTGGAGATGCTCTTAGTGATTTAAGAGTGATTAAGACATATCTCCAACAATACTCTTCGTATGCACTCCTTACTTATTATTTTATCATTAAGATTATTAATTATTGTTATATTTACCAATAGTTAAAGGAGAGTAGGGATGGCAACGGGTACTCTACCCGCGGGTACCCGCACTACCTGATCCTAATGGAACTACTCGTACCCTGTATAAAAGGGTATGAGACGGGTATGGGATCAAAACCATTACCCGTTAGGGTAATGGGTCGGGTATGGGAAGACCCCCCAGGGTACCCGTTACCCGTCTTAAATTTTTTATATATTAAAAAATATTATTGTGTTTTGGATGTAAGATATGAGATTTGAATACTAAACTTTTGTTCTTTAACCATTAAGTGATACCACTAAACTATTTTATTTTTATTGATTAAGGTTCAATTTGTTCAATTTTTAAATCGATTATTAAATTTATACTTTGTTAAATTTGTAATATTTTTTATTTTATTTATTGATTCTTAACGGGTAAGTGTACCCGCGGGTACCCGTGAATTAAATGGAAAGGGCATGGGATGCAAAACATATACCCGTTAGGGTAATGGGAAGGGTACGGTAATTAAAAAATAAAAGGGTAAGGGTTTGGGATTGGCACTATCCGCGGGTACCCTACCCGTTGCCATCCCTAGAGGAGAGAGACTCCTAAATAATAAATTATTAATAAAAAATGGAATAAGGAGAAACTAAGATGTGAATAGACTTTTAGTAATTTGAGGAGTAATTAAAAAGCTATTGGAGCTGGTTTTTAATGGGCGTTGTTATACCTAGCCTCAAATTCCCACCTCTAGTCCCGTGAAAGGACGAAAATGCCATTTCATGGGTTAAGGGTGGGAAAAGGCTATTTTTTTGCTCTTTCGACACGCGGGCGTGTGGCTATCACGCCTCACCGTATGGTCGGGCGTGATAGCCCCACGCCTCACTGTGTGGTCGGGCGTGTGGCTATCACGCCGGACCACACGGTGAGGCGTGCAACTATCACGCCCGACCACACGGTGAGGCGTGATAGCCACACGTCCGACCTCACGGTGGGGCGTGATAGCCACACGCCCGCGTGTTGGGAGGACAAAAAAAATTAGTCCACTATTAAATTAAACCCGTAAATACCTGTTACGTAAAAAAAAAATTAGTGCGCTATTGAATTAAACCCGTAAATACCTGAATTAACAAAATAAAAATTTAACAAAATAAAGATTTAGTTAAACTAAATTAAACAAAATAAAATTTACAACAACTACACTTAACTAAAATTTACAACATAAAAATTTAGTTAAACTAAATTAAACGATCTAAAAATTACAAAAATTTAATTAAATTTAACTAAATTAAAAAAAGTAAATAAATAATTGCCCATACGTCACACGGACGCATGAACATCACGCCATCACCTCTGGTGCGGCTGTAGACACCGAGTCGGAGGACCTGTGACGAAAACCTGAAAACAAGACGGTT
This sequence comes from Euphorbia lathyris, assembly GCF_963576675.1. Lineage (NCBI taxonomy): Eukaryota > Viridiplantae > Streptophyta > Magnoliopsida > Malpighiales > Euphorbiaceae > Euphorbia > Euphorbia lathyris. The sequence continues at coordinate 26,143,944 of NC_088910.1, read as the reverse complement.
GAAACAATTGATTCCGGAAGTTTTGAAAAACAAAAAATATATAAAGAATAATAAGTACATAATAAAGAAGAAAGAGTTACGGCGGGTCGCTGTTGTTGATCGGATGGCTCGCGAATACTTAGCGGCATGGTGCGAGTGCTTAGCGGCGGCCGGCGCACGTTCGACGACAGTCGGATGCATGAATCCAACCACGAATGGCACGTGCTCGGCATCCGAACGATGCACGGGCCCGGCGGTGCGGAACGCATGCTCGTCGACCACGGGGTGTGTGCGCCCGGCAGCGCGGAACGCACGTTCGGCGGCCACGACGCGTGGACACCTGACGGCACGGAACGCGAGCTCGACGGCCGCGGGACGTGCGCGCCCCGACGGCCGTTGGACGAGCGCCCAACCACGTCGGGCGGACGCCCAACGCTGTTGGGCGCTCGCCCAACGCTGTTGGGCGGCCGCCCAACAATTGTTGGGCGATCGCCCAACAAATGTTGGGCGGCCGCCCAACAATGTTGGGCGGTAGCCCAACAAATGTTGGGCGGCCGCCCAACGGAGGGTTGGGCGGCCGCCCAACATGCCATGGGCGGCCACCCCAACCCCCTTGGGCGACGCCCGATTTTACTCGGGCGTCGCCCATTTTTCCGGGGATCCGTTTGCCTATAAAAAGCACGGATCCCCATGCATTTGAGAGAGAGGGAAATTTTTGGAGCTTTCTCACTCTAAACATTTTTAGAGAGAGAGTCAATTTTTTGGAGAAAATATTTTTTTTCCCAAAAAAATCCAAATTTTCCAAAGTTAAATTTTTACTAAAACAACACAAAAAAAACGGAAAATCACGACTCGTGGAATCAATCGGCTTCAACTGTCCGATACCGAATTTAAGGTATTATCCGAGGACTAGACTCTTTTATTTTATTTAATTTATTTTCTTCTTCTATTTATTTTTTATGTTATAGTTTTTATTTATTTAGTTATTCATTTATTTTATCACGTTTTATTTAATTAGCGTATTTATTTAATTCTCGTCTCGTGTTGAATAAAATTCGGTTTTGTTTTAAAATAAAAAACCTCGTTTTGATATCCCAATACGAACCGTGATCCGATAAAAAGGTAGTTCGGGTATTGAAAACGTTGTAATTATAAGTTTTAATTCAAAGAACTTCCAAATAACGTTTTAAAATAAAAACGTCGTTTTAGAAATTTCCGTTATTGACTATGATCCATTTTTGGTAGTTCGGAAATCCAAAACGATTGAATTAGATTTAATTTAAAGCTTTTGAATAAATCTGGAAATAATTGGAGTGCTGCTGTAATTTGCCGTTTCTGTCACTAATTGCTGTTTACCGATGGATTTTCCGTCGGTAAATCTGCCAGAATGTAAAAAATGCCATTTTAGTCCATTTTTCTTAACTTTCAAGCTTTTAATCCTTTATACATATATGTATAGTTATGTAATATATGTTTTCAAATTATTTTAGACATTTAGTATGCATAATTATTTAGGATATTTTTTATATCACTTTTCATTCTATTTTTAATTATAAGTATATGTATATATATATATTATCTTTTTAATTCATTTGAGTTATATTAGATTTTATTTTAAATGTTATTTACTTGGACATTTTGGGGGATAATTAGTAGATATTGGGGTGAATATATATTATTTTTGACATTTAAAACTATATTAGTTATGTATATATATAGTTTTGGGATATTTTGGGCTATATCAATTATTATTAAGAAAAACTATTTTGGGGATAAATGTTATTTTCTTATTTAAGAGTTTTAGTTACTATTTTCAAATGTTTAAAGTATAAATGTGTTATGTTTAGTATTTTCATATATGTATAATATAATCTTTTTCCATTAACTTTTATTTCATATCCTCTTTTTGATTGAAATGTATATATATATATATATGTTTATATTATTTCTTTTGGACCATTTATGGGTCCCTATTTCAAATGGGCTTTATTTGGGAGTGACTTGTGATTCAATGGTTTATTGTTTTAATTATGACAAGTAAAGATTCATTAAAGAAAATGGGAAAATAAGTCACAAAGGAGTTTTCAATTTAATTATTTAAACTAATGAATTTTTAGAGGTTCTTAATCTCAATAAATAGAGTTTTCTTGACATTTCAAAATCGTTTCTCAAAACACCACGTTTTAAAACCTTAATCCGTTCCAAAGGCGGATTAAGTGAACATGGTAATTAAAATCGCTTTCTTTGTGAATAATAGAGTTTTTGAATCATTTTCTTAAAGGATTTGTACAAAATAAAACTGACTTGTATGTTTAACCACGTTTTCTTAACTAAAGGTTTTTGTCTCAAACGTTTCCAAAGCACTTGAGTCGTTCCAACGGCGACTCGAGTAAACTTCACTAATCAGGGTTTTAAAACGCACTTAAATCGTTCCAACGGTGATTAAGGTGCGAACCATGTAAATAAACTCGTTTTGGGAAAATAAGTTAGTGTAGAATAAACACACGGCATGACATTTAAATAAAGTTGCAAATAAATCACTTCTTTCTTCCCCCTTCTCTGTGTATGTATAATATAAATGGGTGATTCTTTACTAATATGGCTTTCCAATAATATATGCTCAAAACGGTTTCTGAAAAAAGAAAGAAAAGGTTTCAAATGAATTTTAAACTTAAAGAAGTATACGATTAGTCTGTTATCGCCTAACATGCTGAGTAGGAGGCCGGTGGTTCATAACCGGGCGATGTCGGGGTGCCTAGTAGCCTTTCTCCAGAAAGGAGCTAGCCTTCTCGGCTCGTACCTAAGTTTCCCGAACCCACACCGGTCTCCCGCAAGGGATCGGTGTTCATTTTCCCATTCGTGGGTGGCGACTCTTCCATATCTCCGAGCTCCGGTCCTGCCGAGCAGCTTGATTCCACGATTGGTTGCTTTCGGCGCCAATCACCGCTTACGTCGCCATGAGGTTGTCCACCCCCCGGTCCGCCCGGGAGATTAGGCCGCGGCACCTCGTCTAACAAGTGGCGACTCTGCTGGGAAAGCGAGAAATTTGATTCCGGAAGGCGTGTATTAAGCCCTTAACGGGGACGGATCGTTTTACTTCTTTTCGTATGCATTCATGTGCATTATTGCAAGCCCTTTGGGTAATTTCCGCGAAACCTCTAGCGAGAGTCCATTCGTCGCTCGAAAGAGGCTAGTGTAAGTTCCCCCTTACAGTAAGGCGCCAAAGGGTCCCCATCCATTCGTTAGGGGCGAATTTGTGCGGTCCTGTGAGGTCCCGCGGTCAGCCGTGTCAGCATATAGTAGCCTTAGAAGTTTCCATAGGATTACCCGTTACTATTTTTGATGTGATAAATGAATCAATTCGTGTTTTCAAAACGCCACGATACATGTCTAATCCTAAAGTAGGTAAAGAAAATGAGACGATGTGTTAATATATACTCGTGAATCGACATACTAATTACCCTAAAACATCGAAACAATTTGAACTAAAGACGACTTAGTCATCTCATATGAATGAACATGTGCGACCCGCCTTGTCCCTTTCGGTGTCCCGACGAAGGCATATGTTCAGGAAATGTGTTATGACGTAAGCACGTATTAGTATGAATCGGTTCGGTGTTAAGGATAGTTACATCTCGATACAAAAGACTATATTAATAGTAGCCGTTATTCACATTCTTTAAATAAGTTGGGATAAAACGAGATCATGACGAAACGAAAACGAAGAACGTTTCTATCTTGAATGACCATGTCGTAACGTGAAAAGTTTCGCACAAGTAGCCCGTCCCTTCCGAATAAAAGACGAGCTTTTTTACGTTATGCCTCGTGTCGTTCTTAAGAGAAATGGATGTGTCCGCAAAGGTGACTAAGAAAATAAAAGAAAAGAAAAAACTAAACGACCAAAATCATTCCGAGTCTACGATATATTTCAATCCCGAGAGTAGTTAAAGAAAATAAACCAATGCCGTTGAATACGTGTCTCGAATAAGTATATACCCCGTTTAAAACTTTGAAGCCGAATTAAGCCAAACCATATAATTGCGCCATATGGACGAGACTGCGGGTTTTGACTAACGACTCGATCATTTCAACCGTTACCAAAACTGCAAGAAATATGGCCCGATATACGTGTTTGCTTAATTCGTGCCTAAAGGAAAGAGAACGGTGATATCCTCGCCTCGAATAAACATGCGATTCAACGAAACGTTGATTTTTTATAACCACACTAAGGTGATATATCCCGTAGATCGGAAAGAATAAGAGATTGTTGTTAGCCAAAAGATTACCGTGCGCTCAAATAAGACTCGCCGTCTTTTCGTGTAGCAAAATGAGCAAACGGATCCTCGACGCTAAGAACAAACGCGTTACGCGATGAGTCCGTTCCCTAAAATAAAATCCAAAAGTGATTCCATCACTAAATAAATGCATGGTTACGTCTCTCGATAGATTCAAAAGATCCCGTTGTAAATCCAAAAATCGAGACACGAATCCACGTGAATAAAAGGGAACGAGTCATGGACGATAACGAACGATTGGACTAGAAGAATAACTCGAACCACGTCTAAAAAACTGAGATGCGCTCAAAGGGAGTCAAAACCCGAACTAATGCGTCTCGCGAAAGGACAAAAGACGAGTTATTCCGAAAGAACAATCCAACTTGGTCGATTTCTTAGTCACTGAACGTGGTACATCAAAACGAACTGTATTGTCTGATGAGTAATTTATTTTTCCGCAATAATCGACGGTATCACGCGTCCTCTGGACCATGATGTGAGCCCATGCCAAAATCCTAGGAAAGAGACTTGGACCAGCGAGTGTGTGGAGGAATAAGGATGGAAGAGAGATGATGTGATGATTGTGATTATTATCTAACGTTTTCTTATTGCAATCTAATTACGCGTTATGTACGATTTTCGCTAACTAGTTTGTTCGTATGGATTTCTATCTGTTTGTACATCAATCGAGTCAGATTTAAGTCATAATGCATCCTATGCTTAACAAATCATTGCAGTCGTACCATATAGAGCGTTGCATGCTGACCAAATTGTGTGCAGCTATATTAGGTTTCATAGACTTAGGACATATTTATTAGGAATGTGAGAAAGAGTCGACCCCAACGTCGCGTGTCATTCTGGAGGCATACTAGTTATGTCGTGACGTATCCTATACGTCTTTGCCTTGTCATACCTAGGTGCTGGGATGCATCCTATGCGTCCTTGGCACGTCTCGTGCATCTTCACCGTGTCGTTTGTATGCTAGCTAGGAGGCATGTCCATTATGTTGTGACGTATCCCATCCGTCTTTGCCTTAGCATACTGTATGTATGGTAGCTTACCTCGTACATTTCTCTCATATCCCAGGCACTAGTCAGAAGGTACAACCCTTATGTCATGGCGTATCCCATACGCCTTTGTTTTGGCATACCCCGTATGTCGCGACACCTCCAATACGTCCTTACCCTATCAAGAGGCGTACCATTCTCTGGTGGCGTGCCCGCTATATCCTTGCTGCGTCGTGTCATCACGTGTCCACCCGTCATGAGCCCCACCTGTCATGGGGTGATGTATTCCTTGCATCTTTACTTTGTCATACTCCATGAGACGTAACGCACCCCATGCATCTTCCATTAATCATTCAGACACCGATCAAGAGGCGTACCTGTTATGTCGTGACATATCCCATATGTCTTTTCCGTGTTGTGCCTCGTATATTATAACTCATTCATTGTGTCTCTACCATGTCATTACACACCGGTCAGAAGGTGTACTATATGTGTCATAACGCATCCTGTACATCTTCGCCTCATTCCTTACGCCAAGCGAGGGGCATGAGTTGCATGCCCCATATGTCAGGGCATGTCAGGTACTTGTTCACCATGCTATGTACGTTAGATGAAAGGCATACCATTTGGGCCGTGACGCATCCCATACGTCCTTACCTCGTCCCATCTTCCATATCGTGAAGTGTCCCAGGCGTCTCCATCACGTCAGCTATAGACCAGTCAAGACATGTACTCGATGCACCGCCGTGCATCGCGTACGTCCGGGTATTGCCAAGGTCGTACATCGCGATAGGTCGCACATGCGTCTTCCATATCAGATACGCTAGTCTAGAGCCATACCCCGTATATCATGATTTGAGTTCTCGCCTTGCGAGGTGCCTGACAGAAGATGTACCCCATACATCACAATGTATCTCGCGTCTTTACCATGTCTCGCATGCCCGTCAAAAGGTCTACCCCGCATGTTGTGATGTGTCTCATATATTAGTCCGGAGGAGCACCTTTAGACCTTGAGGTATTCCCAACGTCTTTGTCATGTTATACTTTGTGTGGGATATGCCGCGCACATCTTTATCGTCCTCTTTATACCATTAGGGGGTATGCCATCACATGCATCTTTTCCACCGTGTTTAAGTTATCCGGAGACATGTCCCATGTGTCACGACGTACTCCGCCTCCCTCTATCATGGTTAGGAATACTATTCGTTAGATATGCATCCTTGCTAGATCCAAACTGTTTGGTGGTCGTACCTCGTTTGTCATAACATTCGCATCGTGGGGCAAATTCTGTTCACTTTTCGCATGGTCGACTCGAGATGTACTATGTGTGTCGCCACATCGCCGATAACTTATCGATAGTTCAAAAAAAAGAAACATTGTCATGGCATCGGTTCCTCCCGAGACTCAAATTAACCATTCGTCACATGTCTCATACACGTCCTACTTATGTCTCAAGACATACCATGTATGTCGCTACGCCTTAGCCAACACATCTCAAGATTATGACTGGTACCTTGATCTCAAATAGAACCATAATCTCACGGGTCGTCGTCACCTCCCTTTCGTATCTCAAGACATACCCACGGATGTCGCCACACTATGACTAAGTGATTCCAAATTACGTTGTTGTATTATCCATGCCCCTTACCTCGTAGGTTGCCATCATGACCTTCGCACGCTAAGACATGCCACGTGTGTCGGTGCGCCGTGCACCTATACTCCAAAGTTACGTGGTTGTAAGATCGAAACCTTAGGGTCGGGTGAACTGTTTCACACGAATCTCATTTACCTGTCGTCATTCGCATCTGGGGAGGTAGTCCATACGTAGCACCTCCGTATTTCAAAATTATGGGCAATACCCTGAGCTTCGAAATGAACCCTTGACTGGTGTGTTGTCCACGCTTCCCATTTGTACCTTTAGGTGCGCCATGTGGGTCGTCATAGTGTCCCCTCGTATTTACATCATCCCACTGTCTGGACCCCAGGTTCACATTGACCCTCTGACGCACGCTTCACACGAAGTCATGGCGTCACATCCGCGCTTTAACTGGCGCCTTATATGTTGCCTCGTCACATCTAATGAATCTATGCGTCATTGTACTAACCTCTTGACTAGTAGGTCATCGTCACACCCCATTGGTACCCTCGGTCGTACCTTGTATGTTGACAGGTCATTGTACTAGGGTAACCCGCGCATCCTTGGTCTTCTTGAGACACCCCGTCGCATCTTCGAAATAGACAAATCGATATGAGACGTACCAGGTGTGTCACCGTATATCGTAACACGTCAGTATTCCAAAACATATGACACTAGTCCTTCGAACACGTATCAGCTTTCGGTGCATATCCCGTATGTCACCGCTTGTGCCTTAGTCATACGTTGGGCCTTGTCAAAATGTGCCCCACATGTTGCCTTATCATTGACAATATTTGTAGCCCACGAATATGTCATTAGGCTATCCAATTCTGGACCGACCTTTGACGCGTGTTCCGTATGTCATCCCTCGCACCTTACTCACATATCAAAGACTGAGTCGTTTATACCATCCAGTCAGGGTTAAGCTTGTAGCACACACCCATATACGCGGTTCGGTACGTCCTGTTCGCATGTCAAATGTCGAGTCACTCATGTCATTGAGTTCCAGTCGAATCTGGGGCAAGTTCATATATGTCATCACGTGCATCTTGCTTACACCCCCAATGTCGAGTCATTTGTATCGATAAGTTCAAGTTGAACTTTTGGCCCGTACCTGTCATATAGAGTGATTCATGTCATCAAGTCCAAGTCACACCCTTAGGCACGTACCCTATGGGCCGTCTCGAGCATCCCGCTCATACCTTGACACACTGAGTCGTTCATGTCGTGAGGTTCCTGTCAAACTCTTGACGTACGCCCTGTAAATTGTCACTCATATCTTGAGTACGCCTCAAACAGCGATTTGTTTATGTTGTCAAATCCTCGACACGCTCCCCTTACACCCTTGGTATTATTGTCTATGCGCCCCAAACTCCGAATTGCCTTATTTACGAGTCTGAGACATATGCCCTATGTGTCCTTATTTGGGTCTCGCTCATATCAGTAGTATCAAGTTGTTTATACCACGGCTAAGTCCAACATTTGGCACTTACCTCGAAGGTCTTGGTTTGCGTCCTCGTTGCTCTTCGAGTTGTTCATAGTAATAGGTTCCAGTCATCTCAAATATCGGTGATGAACCCAATCCGTCGTAAATATCCACATAAGATCTTTAGGGATTCTCATAAAACATATCGTCATCAGGTTCGCGCTATGAAACAAATTGACCTTCGACACGTACCAGGTAAGTCGTCGTTTCTGTCTCGTTGATACCTCGATCGGATTAGGACACTTCTCATTCTACCAGACGCACCGATGTCCGCAAATTCATTGAGGTATTTGAGGTCTCTAGCTTAAGTTAATCCTTGAACCGCACCCTGCGTGTCGGTATCGTGTCTAGCTGACACTTCCAATGTTGTTAGAAGGTACCTCTTGAGTCATCTCTGTGCTTCATCCACACCCAAAGTTGGTCAGATAATACGTGTGTAGTATGCGTACCCTATTCGTGTCTCGTACCTAACATGTTGGATTTCCCCCACTATGGTCGAAATCCCAAAATCAAGCCATCATATCGTTCGTGAGTTGCGTATAAGTAAATCGTGGGGGCACATCAAGTGGGACTCCCATCCTGCCGTTTGGCTACCTCTAAGGCATACAACGTACGTCACCGTATTCCCTAAATGCACCATGTCTCAAACCACTCTGCCCAGGCACTAGTGAGTCGAGTAGGAGTTAATAATTGGCACGTACCTCGTATGTTGACATATGTATCCTATTCGAACCTCGAGTATCAGGTATTCCGTGTGCATTATCCCGTCAAATAATACCCATCATCGTAATAGTTGCTTTCCAGGAGAAGCTAACAATCGGCGCACATCACGTATGTCACTCGAGTCTCCCATATGCCTTAACCTGTTTAGGGCATGTCCCGTGCGTCACCACTTTCTGCATAACACACCAAGGTTCCGTTGGTACGTCTACGTATTAGTGTCTTGGGTTTAAACTAACCATCGACCCACACCCCATATGCGGTGGTCTCGTCCCGTTTGCTTCTAGTTTAGGACACACCCTCTATGCCGACCTGTTTCAGAAAACTTTTGTTTCCCAGAAAGACGTTTCCCTGTTATCAGTATCAATACCAAGTAAACTATGGACAAGTGCCCCGCATGTCTCCGTCACAGTCTATTGGAGTCTCGGACATACCATGAGCATCACATCAGTCCATGTAACACCGTGTATCTTCGAAGTACGTCATTGCTACCAATGGTGGCAATCCCTCACATACACCTCATGCATGGTCGCTTAGGTTGTTCTTTTTAGATCGTGAGTCGTATCAATGTACCAAGTATGTCATTCCCACCACTCAGGTCGCTACCCCTCCAATGTATCTACACGTCACGGATATCATCGGGGTACACTCTCATTTACCTAGCGTCCTAGGGAATTCTACTTATCATGAGGGTCGTCTCAATCTCACAAGTGTCAGTCGTGTCAAGCGTCATTCAACATTGTACATCTTATAAAGCATTGCAAGGTAAACTTGTAGGGTTCGTGCTAATGTGTGTATAACAGTTGAAATGGTTTCAGGCATCGGCACTTCTAAACAGGTAAGTTAGCACAAACGATCAAAGTACTGCCGACGGCTCTGGTAAAAAAAAAAAGAGGAAAAAAGGGTTTAGCTCTAGTCAAATCATGTTTATGTTGTGAGAAATAAAGCGCAGACCACGAATCATGCATAAATCATACATCCATCTATAGGAGGCACAAGTAGATAGCTTTAGCATTCGCATCGCACGTGCATCATCAAAATTCATAATGCCTAAAAAGCTCCACTCACCGATCCTTTCTCTTTCCTTATTAGAAACCCAACTCATGGCCCAGTCCAGCAATTCAAACCACAATCTTGAGAGCCGTGTGCAAGGGGCTTTAGCCAAATACATCTTTTCTGATGAGTTCAAACGTGCTCTTAATGATCCGGAGAATACTAAGCATAAGGGGGTTGAAAATTCCCAAGAGATGATAGGAGATTTCAATCTCAGAGCAGAAATCGAGCGAGTTCTTCCCGATATCCTTGCTTCAGATGAATTCAAGATAGAGCTGAAAAGGTTGGTCAGGGAGGTCCTAAGCGAGTCACTGGCTGCGGAGATCCCAAAAGCCATTGTGGAGAAACCTATTTTCCAGCTCGCGTCACAAGTTAATCCACAAACATTCACTCCACCAAGGGTAGTCTCACACCATATTTCACGAACACAACAAGATCCACATCATTGGGGACATGGGATTACCAGGGTTGTTCGCCCTCCGTCGCCCACTCAGTATAGAAGGGAGGAAAGGGAATTCTCCACTTTCACCCAACCCTTGTTTGAAGTGTTGGAGGGTCTACGAATGCGTGACATACTTCACCCTCTACCAGCCATGGGAGGTCAAACCACTGAATTAGTCAAACGCGGGGGCTACTGCCACTTCCACCAGAAATATGGTCACGAAACAAACACTCGCATGAGGTTGAAGCATGAAATCCAAGATCTCATCGAAACTGGAAAGATAAGTGATCCAGATCCTTGTCAACAGATGAAGCCTTCGACTTGTTCCTTGAATGGCGAAGTCTACAACGGATCAGGATAATCTAAAGAAGAAGTTCCCGAGATTGAGGACACTTATGAAGTAGGAGAATCTGAAGCTTCTTGAAGTAGCATGAGAGAGAGGAGTGCACTTGTAGTCTTTATCTTTGTCTTTTATTTTATCTTCTATTCCACAAGATGTTATTAACCTCCTTTTGAATTCAATGAAATTTCATTTCCGCAAATTTATCCTAAACATACGTACTTACATTTGATATCTACTCAATTGAGATATTCCCGCTTCTATCAGGGCACGGACGTAAGCTCTAGAATATACTTATTACTCAGTACTTAACCACTGAAGAGAGAAAATTAAGAGAGTAAAAAAAAAGCAAAATAAATCATGAGAAACGATTCCCTGACTCTACGATGATAAGTCGGGCGTAGACCCATCAAACGAAGGGTTCTCACCAGCTTTTGGCAGAAAGAAGATTGAGCGACAATCAACAAAGTCCAAAAGAGAGAAAAAGAAAAGAAAATATGGAGCAAGCAACAAGCCCTCAGAGCCATACTTACACTGAGGCACCGACAAAGATTTCTCCCCCCAAAGGGGGACACAAGTACATGAGTGCGCCATTTAGAACGAGGCGGGGGCAACTAACCTATCAGTGATAAAGTATTTTGTTCTAGGATCAACGAAAGGGTTTAGACCTATGATGACTCAAAGTTAAACAAAGGAAGAAGAAAAAAGAAAAAAAAATGATGCTAAAAAGGCCCTGGGGCAAAGTCAAGTCAATCGGAAGTAAAAGAAAATAAATCAAAAGCTGACGTGATCAGCCAAGAGGCGTCAAGGTGGCAAGAGCGGTTGACATTGTCCAACAAATGTGTAATCAAATGTACGAGAAAATCTCACTGTAAAGAAGAAAGATCAAATGCGTAGTCAAGTGAAGCCGAAGGCGGCAACAAAGTTCAGAACTTTAATCAATCTCGAGGGAACCGAGGAATCCTTCTCATGAAAATTAAAAAAAAAAAAGAAAGAAAATCCCGATAGGTTGAAAATCCGCAAAGGACGGCCTATGCAACAATAAGGGACACCCCAATAAGTGAAAACCCCACGGGGCGCTTATTTGAAAATTCCGGGGTAAAAGGAGAGAGTTAAAATAACTGAAGTGTGAAAACCCGAAAGGGCATGCTTTGGTGACAGTGGTTAATAAACTGAGCAGTAAACAATTCAATGTATCTTTGCCAGGTGCTTTATGTAAGCTAGACGGTTGCATTTGTAATGAAAACACCCGCATCAATAGACACCCCATCTCAACTAAAATCACCCCAACACCCATAAACCGATCCAAAATCTATAAAAAAGAAAAACTAAAAAAAAAGACTATTCCTCTCTCTCATGCTCCATGAAGTCTGGTTCCTCTGCTCCTATGTGGTCCTCTCAAGGGTCAAACTTCGACCGAAGCGTCTCTCCTCCATAGCTACTCCCAACGGCAGTATCCCTAGTTTGGCGCACATGAAATCTCACCTCGAGTTGGCAGGGGCATACACTAGCATCAACTTCTAACCTACGCCAAGACGGTAACTTTAATCGGGGGCACGACCCTACAATCAGATCAACGTCCATCTCACTTCGGAAGCTTCTCCATTAACGAAGGCATCGGGCATGAACTCATCGTCAAATGATTAGCATAGAAATGGCCCGTGAATATAAACCCCCTGTGCTATCCGGTATCATTCACAATCAAGAAAGAAAGAAAAGGAGAAGAAAAATTAAACAAAAAGGTTGGATTGAAAACCTCAAAAGAGGCGATCCAAGCAAAAGAAGAGATAGAGAAAATCAGTGAGATATAGAAAAGATGAATTGAAAACCCCTAGGGGCAGTTCATGCAAAAGGAGAGATAGAGAATATCGGAGAGATCCCGTTGAGTTGAAAACCCGAAAAGGGCAGCTCAGGCAAAAATTAGGGAGAAAATGAATACGTCAAACTCTAGTTAAAAGCGAGAGCCCCTTTGACACGAGCTCATCAAGACCAAATCCTCATCCTTACAACCCTTGGTTTCAAACTTAACCTCGCCCTCATCCTCGCACTCTTTGGGGACGGCCCGAACCATCATTTCTCGATCTGAAGCTACGAAAATCCTCCAAGCCTATGAAAAGGGAATCCATCCGAGTATCTCATCCACATGTACATAGCTTGCATTCCCACATGTCCATACATCCATATAAAGCAAAACACATAGGCCACACGCATGCACATTCAAACACGCGCACGGTCACCTGCATACGCACGTATAAGTGTTTACATGCATCCATAGGTTAGGCTACATCCACCATCTCTATGCATCGCTACATACCTCTCCTTGACACAAGCTCATCAAAACCAAATTCCCGTCCTTATAACCATTGGTATCAAACTTATCCTCACCCTCGTCCTTGCTCACCTTGGGGATGGCCCGAAGCATCATTTATCGATCTAAAGCTACCAAAATCCTCCAGCCTATGAAAAGGGAATCCATTCGACCATCTCATCCACACATACATAGTTTGCATACACACATGTCCATACATCCGCATAAAGCAAAACACATAAGCCACACTTATGCACATTCAAACACACGCACAGTCACCTGCACACACACACACAGGTGTTTACACGCATCCATAGACTAGGCTACATTCACCCATCTATATGCATCACTACACACATGCGGTCGATTTAGAGACCAGGGTTGCTTTTGAGCCATTTTACCCGCGGTCGTGGACTAGGGTTACTATTGAGCCATTTTGCCTGCGGTTGATTTAGAGACCAGGGCTGCTTTTGAGCCATTTTACCCGCGGTCGTGGACCAGGGTCGCTTTTGAGCCATTTTACCTGCGGTCCCTGACCAGGGTTGCTTTTGAGCCATCTTACCTGCGGTCGTGGACCAGGGTTGCTTTTGAGCCATTTTACCCGCGGTCGTGGACCAGGGTAGCTATTGAGCCATTTTACCTGCGGTCGATTTAGAGACCAGGGTTGCTATTGAGCCATTTTGCCTGCGGTCGATTTAGAGACCAGGGTTGCTTTTGAGCCATTTTACCCGCGGTCGTGGACCAGGGTTGCTTTTGAGCCATCTTGCCTGCGGTCGATTTAGAGACCAGGGTTGCTTTTGAGCCATTTTACCCGCGGTCGTGGACCAGGGTTGCTTTTGAGCCATCTTGCCTGCGGTCGATTTAGAGACCAGGGTTGCTTTTGAGCCATTTTACCCGCGGTCGTGGACCAGGGTTGCTTTTGAGCCATTTTGCCTGCGGTCGATTTAGAGACCAGTGTTGCTTTTGAGCCATTTTACCCGCGGTCGTGGACCAGGGTTACTTTTGAGCCATTTTGCCTGCGGTCGATTTAGAGACCAGGGTTGCTTTTGAGCCATTTTACCCGCGATCGTGGACCAGGGTTGCTTTTGAGCCATTTTACCCACGGTCGTGGACCAGGGTTGCTTTTGAGCCATTTTGCCTACGGTCGATTTAGAGACCAGGGTTGCTTTTGAGCCATTTTACCCGCGGTCGTGGACCAGGGTTGCTTTTGAGCCATTTTACCCGCGGTCATGGACCAGGGTTGCTTTTGAGTCATTTTACCCGCGGTCGTGGACCAGGGTTGCTTTTGAGCCATTTTACCCGCGGTCGTAGACCAGGGTTGCTTTTGAGCCATTTTACCCGCGGTCGTGGACCAGAGTTGCTTTTGAGCCATTTTTACCCGCGGTCGATTCAGAGATCGGGGTTGCTTTTGAGCCCTTTTACATGTGGTCGATTGAGAGACCAGGGTTGCTATTGAGCCGCTTTACTTGCAGTTGATTTAGAGACTAGGTTCCCAGAAAGAGCGTCCGTCCGCGACCGATTTAGAGGCAAGGACAGATCGAAGATGAGGAAGGAACTTGCGACATGGAGGTCAGGTATGCTCCCTCCTACTCTTTACGTGTCTTTTACTTTTATATGTTTTACATTGCATGTGTTACGTTAGCGAAAAACGTTTTCAAAACACACACATCACTGTCAAAATAGAAAAGTAGGGGCAACTGTAGACACCGAGTCGGAGGACCTGTGACGAAAACCTGAAAACAAGACGGTTGAAACAATTGATTCCGGAAGTTTTGAAAAACAAAAAATATATAAAGAATAATAAGTACATAATAAAGAAGAAAGAGTTACGGCGGGTCGCTGTTGTTGATCGGATGGCTCGCGAATACTTAGCGGCATGGTGCGAGTGCTTAGCGGCGACCGGCGCACGTTCGACGACAGTCGGATGCCCGCTCGACGTCCGTCGGACGCACGCATCCAACCACGAATGGCACGTGCTCGGCATCCGAACGATGCACGGGCCCGGCGGCGCGGAACGCACGCTCGTCGGCCACGAGGCGTGTGCGTCCGGCAACGCGGAACGGAGGAGGGTTGGGCGGCCGCCCAACATGCCATAGGCGGCCACCCCAACCCCCTTGGGCGACGCCCGATTTTACTCGGGCGTCGCCCATTTTTCCGGAGATCCGTTTGCCTATAAAAGGCACGGATCCCCATGCATTTGAGAGAGAGGGAAATTTTTGGAGCTTTCTCACTCTAAACATTTTTAGAGAGAGAAAGTCAATTTTTTGGAGAAAATATTTTTTTCCCAAAAAAATCCAAATTTTCCAAAGTTAAATTTTTACTAAAAAAACACAAAAAAAACGGAAAATCACGACTCGTGGAATCAATCGACTTCAACTGTCCGATACCGAATTTAAGGTATTATCCGAGGACTAGACTCTTTTATTTTATTTAATTTATTTTCTTCTTCTATTTATTTTTTATGTTATAGTTTTTATTTATTTGGTTATTCATTTATTTTATCACGTTTTATTTAATTAGCGTATTTATTTAATTCTCGTCTCGTGTTGAATAAAATTCGGTTTTGTTTTAAAATAAAAAACCTCGTTTTGATATCCCAATACGAACTGTGATCCGATAAAAAGGTAGTTCGGGTATTGAAAACGTTGTAATTATAAGTTTTAATTCAAAGAACTTCCAAATAACGTTTTAAAATAAAAACGTCGTTTTAGAAATTTCCGTTATTGACTATGATCCATTTTTGTTAGTTCGGAAATCCAAAACGATTGAATTAGATTTAATTTAAAGCTTTTGAATAAATCTGGAAATAATTGGAGTGCTGCTGTAATTTACCGTTTCTGTCACTAATTGCTGTTTACCGATGGATTTTCCGTCGGTAAATCTGCCAGAATGTAAAAAATGCCATTTTAGTCCATTTTTCTTAACTTTCAAGCTTTTAATCCTTTATACATATATGTATAGTTATGTAATATATGTTTCCAAATTATTTTAGACATTTAGTATGCATAATTATTTAGGATATTTTTTATATCATTTTTCATTCTATTTTTAATTATAAGTATATGTATATATATATATTATCTTTTTAATTCATTTGAGTTATATTAGATTTTATTTTAAATGTTATTTACTTGGGCATTTTGGGGGATAATTAGTAGATATTGGGGTGAATATATATTATTTTTGACATTTAAAACTATATTAGTTATGTATATATATAGTTTTGGGATATTTTGGGCTATATCAATTATTATTAAGAAAAACTATTTTTGGGATAAATGTTATTTTCTTATTTAAGAGTTTTAGTTACTATTTTCAAATGTTTAAAGTATAAATGTGTTATGTTTAGTATTTTCATATATGTATAATATAATCTTTTTCCATTAACTTTTATTTCATATCCTCTTTTTGATTGAAATGTATATATATATATATATGTTTATATTATTTCTTTTATTCTTTTGGACCATTTATGGGTCCCTATTTCAAATGAGCTTTATTTGGGAGTGACTTATGATTCAATGGTTTATTGTTTTAATTATGACAAGTAAAGATTCATTAAAGAAAAGGGGAAAATAAGTCACAAAGGAGTTTTCAATTTAATTATTTAAACTAATGAATTTTTAGAGGTTCTTAATCTCAATAAATAGAGTTTTCTTGACATTTCAAAATCGTTTCTCAAAACACCACGTTTTAAAACCTTAATCCGTTCCAAAGGCGGATTAAGTGAACATGGTAATTAAAATCGCTTTCTTTGTGAATAATAGAGTTTTTGAATAATTTTCTTAAAGGATTTGTACAAAATAAAATTGACTTGTATGTTTAACCACGTTTTCTTAACTAAAGGTTTTTGTCTCAAACGTTTCCAAAGAACTTGAGTCGTTCCAACGGCGACTCGAGTAAACTTCACTAATCGGGGTTTTAAAACGCACTTAAATCGTTCCAACGGTGATTAAGGTGCGAACCATGTAAATAAACTCGTTTTGGGGAAATAAGTTAGTGTAGAATAAACACACGGCATGACATTTAAATAAAGTTGCAAATAAATCACTTCTTTCTTCCCCCTTCTCTGTGTATAATATAAATGGGTGATTCTTTACTAATATGGCTTTCCAATAATATATGCTCAAAACGGTTTCTGAAAAAAGAAAGAAAAGGTTTCAAATGAATTTTAAACTTAAAGAAGTATACGATTAGTCCGTTATCGCCTAACATGCTGAGTAGGAGGCTAGTGGTTCATAACCGGGCGATGTCGGGGTGCCTAGTAGCCTTTCTCCGGAAAGGAGCTAACCTTCTCGGCTCGTACCTAAGTTTCCCGAACCCACACCGGTCACCCGCAAGGGATCGGTGTTCATTTTCCCATTCGTGGGTGGCGACTCTTCCATATCTCCAAGCTCCGGTCCTGCCGAGCAGCTTGATTCCACGATTGGTTGCTTTCGGCGCCAATCACCGCTTACGTCGCCATGAGGTTGTCCACCCCCCGGTCCGCCCGGGAGATTAGACCGCGGCACCTCGTCTAACAGCGGCGTATGAACATCACGCCGCACCACATGTGACGATGTATGAATATCATGCCGTCGCCTATGGTGAGGCGTGATATTCATACGTCGTCACCTGTGGTGTGGCGTGATGTTCATACGCCAGACCAGAGGTGACGACGTGATCTCCACACGCCCCTAGGTCCCGATTCTGATTTCGAATAACAGAAAAATCCGATGCAAAAAACGTCCAAAAAACATCAAAATCAAACGAGAATACGTATCATAGGTCCCTTTCGTTGATAAATTAGTCTGGATCCATGTTTTCGTTGATAAATTAGTCCGGATTAGATTAAAGAGAGTTTAAGTTATTTGAGAGGATTTGAAAATCCTAAAAATTATCTAAAGGGTATTTCGGTCTTTTCACAGGGTTGGGGGTGAGAATTCAAGGATGGGTATAGTAATTCACTTTTTAATCCTCACTCTTTAAATATTAACTTAAGCCTTTGTTTGAGAGTTTAGAGATTAATAGATTAAGAGTTAAAGGAGATAATGGAAAGGGAAGAAGGAGTATTAATATTCGTTTACTCTCCAAAAACAACTCTCAAATATAGTTAATCTAATATTTAACCTTTTATTACTCCCATTTATTTCCGTTAACTCCCTCTACACAGTTAGAGATATTTAACATGCCAATCTGACTATATATCCCTATCCATTAACCGTGTGAAGTTAATGAAAGCTTCAATACTCTACACTCATTTATTAAAACATGAACAACAATCTCCATTCCAAACACGACACCCACGCGCTTTCTATACCTTCATGACAATTCTGTCCATACTTTCTCTGGTAAATTACGTATATATCCTCAACAGATGATTTGTCGATATATCATTGGCTAATATTAAAGTAATACTAACATAGAAAAATCCTACCCTGCTGAACCTACCGAAGTATGATTTGTAACCTTCAAACTAGCCAATCAGATAACGCCACATCAAATAAAGGCTCGCGTCGCCACCGCGCGATCTGACGCCGAATACGTAACCCTACTTTTTAGTTGACATGTGTCCATAAAATCACCGGGAACAACCGGTAGTACGGGGGGTAGCTACTGCTGCAGCCGGTTACTCTTTCTCAGCAATTCCCGCTAGGTATATAAAGCGACCTCCTCCTCCGACCTCTTCCTCTCTTGTTTCCCCTGATTTTTAGTTTACGAATTGAGAGAGAAAAAAAAGTAAAGTTTCGCTTTTATCTAGCTCGTTGTTTTCAGGTTAGCAGTCTTCTTCTTCTCATTGATACTTCTTTTCTTGCTTTTTTAATGGAAATATTGAAGTCTTTTTATTTATTTGTTTTAAATTTTTGCTTTTTCATCTTCTTAAAGTTATTGGTTTGAGTACTAAATTTTGATCGATCTCTTGGACCTGAGAGCTCACTGTCTTAAAGCTAATGATATTCTTTCTTTTATGGATTTTCTTGGTTTCTTACCCGTTGATCTTGCACTCTCAAGTTACAATTACAGTGCTGAATTAGGACTAAACTGTCGAGTATTGTGGGTTTTCTAATTTGGGAATTCGGGCAAATATTGATTTCGATTTGAGTTTGGTGACACTGAATGATCTTCTGGTGTGATTAACTTATGTTAAGTTTGATTAGTCGTTAATTACACAAGTTCTATGATACCACCGTTGTTAGTCTTTTAGCGTACATAAATTTGGGGTTTGTGACTATAGTTTAGTTACCTTTTCGGCAGCTCAACTAAAAATTAGGGTTTTTTTCTTTTGGCATAGAAAGTAAGTTTTTATTTTATTTTTTTTCATCCTCGACCTTGCTTGAAAATTTATGCAGCTTCCGTCCTTGCTAGTTTTATGGATTTTTTAATTAGGGAAGTTAATGGTAGATATTTTAGTGCGCTATTTTTCTGTTAGTAATTAGCAAGTGTTTTTCTACAGCTAATCTTGTTATTTGCTTTGTTTATTGAATGTTGCTTAGATCCCTACAACAAATTGTTGAAAGCTCAAACAGATCACAAATTATTGCACTCCATTTGGTCCAAACAAGAGTCTCCTTGAGCAGTGATAATATTTGCACAAGGGATCAGATTTTGTTTTCTCTTTGGCTGGTGAAGGGGGATAGTGGTTCTATTGTGTAGAAATTTGTATTTGTATGTATGCTCTTTTGGGGGAGATTTCGCTTTCTTGCATGGGTTTTATTATTTTAAGTTGTTAAAGATTGAGCATTTTTATCATTGAAAAAACTGGTCCGGCCTGGCTCTGGAGAGCTACTTAGACTCTGGCCACCAGGGGGCGGTGCCTGCAATGGCACCTTCTCGTGTGGCTGGAGGGTTAGCCCAATCTTCCTCAAGTTCAGGAATTTTCTTCCAGGGGGATGGACATTCCCAGGCTGTAGTTAACTCACATTTGACATCATCATTTGGTAACTCATCCAATTCAATTCCCGGAACTGGGCGTCCGAATCTGGGTCCGGTTTCTGGGGACATGAATAATGCGGTTTTGAACAGTGTGGCAAACTCTGGACCAAGTGTTGGGGCAAGTTCTTTGGTGACAGATGCAAATTCAGCGCTTTCAGGAGGTCCCCACTTGCAGAGAAGTGCCAGCATCAATACAGAGTCATATATGCGCTTGCCAGCATCTCCCATGTCTTTTACATCTAATAACATAAGCATCTCAGGCTCATCTGTTGTTGACGGGTCCTCAGTAGCACAGCAGGGCAATCATCAAGATCCTAGTGTACAGCAAGTCCAGCAGAGTCAACAGCAGCAACGAGGGGCTTCAAGTGCCACATCTCTGCCTACATCACAAACTGCACAATCTTCACTTGGTGGCATGGGGCCGCAAGCCCCTGGGACATTCCTACCGGATAATTTATCCCAAGTGCAAAAGAAGCCTAGATTGGATATAAAACAGGAAGATATTCTGCAGCAGCAAGTTTTTCAGCAACTGCTTCAGAGACAGGACAGCATGCAGTTACAGAGCAGAAGTCCACAGTTCCAAAACTTGCTTCATCAACAGAGGCTGAGGCAACAGCAGCAAATTTTCCAGTCTATGCCACAATTACAGAGGGCCCAATTGCAGCAGCAGCAGCAAATGCAGTTGCGACAACAAATGCAACAACAAGCCATGCAGCCAGTAGCTGGGGTGAAGCGCCCTTATGACGGAGGCATATGTGCTCGGCGATTGATGCAATATCTTTATCACCAGAGACAACGGCCAGCTGTAAGTGTGCAGTTGCATATGCTACATGTGGTGTCTATTTTTGCTTTGGGTTAATTTTTAGGGTAAGTTGGAGTGTAAGTTTAGCGGCCGTAGGAGTAGGGAGGCAGGGACAATCACCCTAGATGGGAGAGTTGTTCAGGCCTCGGATTGCTTCCGGTATTTAGGATCTATTATCCAAACGAATGGAGAAGTAGATGGAGATGTTGCTCATAGGATTAAAGCTGGTTGGTCGAAGTGGAAGAGTGCTACGGGTTTCCTTTGTGATCCCGGCATGCCTAATAGATTGAAGGGAAAATTCTACCGGACGGCAATTAGACCAGCATTGTTATATGGTACGGAGTGTTGGGCAGTGAAACACTGCCACATCCATAAGATGTCGGTGGCGGAGATGCGTATGTTGAGATGGATGTGTGGTCACACGAGAAAGGACCGGGTGCGTAATGAAATAATTAGGACAAAAGTAGGGGTCACATCTATTGAGAATAAAATGAGAGAGAACCGACTAAGGTGGTTTGGCCATGTGAGACGTAGAGCGCTTGATGCGCCGGTTAGGAGAACCGAAGAGTGGCAAAGGGATGTAGTGGTGAGGGGTAGGGGAAGACCTAAGCAAACTTGGAGGAGGGTGATCGAGAGTGATATGAGTTTATTGGGAATTGAGGAAAATATGGTAGTGGATAGGACGGAGTGGAGGGAGCGAATCTGTGTCGCTGACACGACTTGATTTTCACGGTTTTATATGATGGTTCATGTTAGCCGACCCCGAATCATTTCGGGACTAAGGCTTTGTTGTTGTTGTTGTTGTTGTTAATTTTTAGGGTAAATAATTT
Source organism: Euphorbia lathyris (assembly GCF_963576675.1). Classification (NCBI taxonomy): domain Eukaryota; kingdom Viridiplantae; phylum Streptophyta; class Magnoliopsida; order Malpighiales; family Euphorbiaceae; genus Euphorbia; species Euphorbia lathyris. The sequence continues at coordinate 26,122,155 of NC_088910.1, read as the reverse complement.
ATTAGTCCCCTCTTTTTTACCTAACACACTGTTTAGTCCTCCTATTTTGAAAAACACATTATAAGATCCTTATGTTTTGTCAATATTAATCCCTTGGTCCTCCTGTCTAATATTTTTTAGCTTTTTAACCGTTATATTTGGCATAAACAGACAGCCAGAAAATAACAGAGTAACATGACCATTTTGTATCTAATATAACTATCCTGAAAGCTAAGATATGTTCGGTTAAAAATCTAAAAAAATTAGACAAAAGGACCAAATTGTTAATATTGATAAAAGATAGGGACCTTATAATATGTTTTTCAAAATAGAGGAACTAAACAGTGTATTAGGTAAAAAGACGGGGACTAATAAATTATTTATCCTAATTTTTATAACAATGTTGGTCCATAATGGAATTTTCTTCTGTGTAAATCAATTTTAATTTAGTTACGTAACATATGAAGTTGAAACATGCATGTAATTTCTCTGTTTCTTTTTTTACTTTGATAGGAGAATTCTATTGCCTATTGGAGGAAATTTGTGGCGGAATATTATTCACCTCGTGCAAAGAAAAGATGGTGCTTGTCATTATATGATAATGTTGGGCATCATGCACTCGGCGTTTTCCCTCAAACAGCTATGGTCAGTTCTTTGTGCATTTATATTCTCGTGTTTTTGCAATATAAGAGCATCTACAAGAGACTCTTAGTCCACTCCCTAAAAATAATATAAACAATTGACTCTTAGTGATTTGAGGATTGACTAATACATATATCTCCAACAATACTCCTTATATTCGCTCCTTATTTATTATTTTATCATTAAAACTATTAAGTGTTGTTATATTTACCAATAGTGAGAGGAGAGAGAGTACTCAATAATAAATTATTAATAAAAAATGAAATAAGGAGTAACTAGGAGCTCCTCAATAATAGAGAGGATGGGGAGGCTCTTAGTGATTTGAAGAGTCACTAAGAGGCTGTTTCTCTCCTTAAATTTTAACTTAAAGCCCAACTAAGAGGCTTTTGGAGCTTAAGAAGACAACTGCTTGTAAAATAATAAATTTGACAGTGACATTGAGTACTCGCATACCTATAATTTATCTTTTTGTTATCATTTATTTAGTAAGATGTATCCAGCACTGTAAACACCTTAAGTTCAGTTTCTTCATTGATACATGCTCTGCTTATGGAATATTTTGATTTGTTTATTATTTTTTCCTTCCATAGCTGAATATTGCGCTTGTCTAAAACTTTTGCACCCTTCACCCACCTTTTTTTTTTTCAGGAGGCATGGCAGTGTGACATTTGTGGTTCCAAGTCTGGAAGAGGATTTGGTAAGGGAAAGATGGTTTTTGTTATTGGATTTTGTGTTTAAAGTTAAATGTAGTTATTTAGTGCTCATTTTCCCCCTATATGATGGTCGTCTTCAAAAAGCTATTTACTAAATTCTGGTATATTTGCATCAGTGAGTAAATATTGTGACCTTCAGTTGGTAGAAGCTCAAAAATGGTTTTCTGTAAAATGTCTTCTGATCGGAGAGAAATATTTACGGACTTAAAATTTACAGTCTACATATGTAATTTCTATTTTTCTTAATTTAGGAACGGTGGATTTTTATTAAAGAGGTCACCAACTCTTCCTTAGATTTCTGATTAAAAATTCTGTACAAGTTTATTCGATAAAGATCCCCTTTTAAAGAGGTACAATGATTCCTGATCACATAAGGTATCCTTCCACAATACTAAAGATATTCCTAAATAATAGAACTCCTAAAAAATAATAAAAACACGTAAATCTGCTTAAATAGTAAAATACCCTAAATAATAGAACATAAAATAAAACGATAGTAACACAGGTGCTCTGATTTAAGATAAACATAGTTCATGTGGGTGACAGTGCTTTAATCAAGGATTTGTTTCCCTAACTTGTGCATCTACTTATCCTTTAGTAGCTTCAGTTTGAAACACCTTTCTAGTTTGTTTAAGTGATATTTTTTATGATGTAAAAACCCTAGGCCCTTTGGCATATCATGTCGTATATCACTGGAAGAGGACAGGATAAGAAAAAAGGAGGAAAAATGTATTCAAATGTTGTTTTGTTGACAATATCCACATGTTCTGTTTTTTAGAGCTCAGTATTTTTGTTACAGTTTTTCAGTATATCCTACTCCTATGGCTTTTAGAGACCTTCTAGAGATACAAATAATTACGCTGACATATTGCAACAACTTTTACAGAGGCCACTTTTGAAGTACTCCCTAGACTCGATGAAATCAAATTTGGTAGCGGTGTCATTGATGAGCTTTTGTTTTTGGACTTGCCACGCGAATGTAGATTTCCTTCTGGAATAATGATGCTAGAGTATGGAAAAGCAGTTCAAGAGAGTGTATATGAGCAACTTCGTGTAGTTCGTGAGGGTCAGCTTCGTATCATATTCACCCATGATTTGAAGGTCATATCAAGATTGTATTTCATTTGCATGTATAATACTATGATTAGTGTTGAGCTCTTTGAGGTGACCTACTGACATGCCTATATTTCATATCTTAGATTTTATCCTGGGAATTTTGTGCTCGTTGCCATGAGGAACTTCTTCCACGAAGGGTTGTTGCACCACAGGTTTTATTTTCTGCCTATATTTTCTTTTGTTTTTACTTTGCTAGACCAAATCAAAGTTACGTTTACGAATAAATGGATGATCATCGTGTTAACTTTGGTAAATCTTTTCTTGGTTGGATTTTCAAAATGGGAGCAGTTGTGATGTTTCTGGAGAACATAATGTTGTTAAAGTGTTGGTAAATTTCTTTTCTGGAGTACTTTTGAGATCTAGATTGTTATAGAAGTTCAAAGGTTAAGTTATATTGCTTAGGTAAACTTAGTGGTTTGTGAAGGAAAATCTTTTTGCTCTCTCTATTAACTAGGTCTTCTCTGCACTCCATACCACAAGTTTCTGTTATTATTATTTATATGTTGAACACACAGATATTTCTCATGTAGGTAAATCAGTTAGTTCAGGTTGCACAGAAGTGCCAGAGCACAATTGCTGAAAGTGGCTCTGATGGGGTTTCTCAGCAGGATCTGCAAACAAACAGCAATATGTGAGTAGATTGAGTGACCTCTTAAATTTTTTTTTTTTTGGAAGGCTTTAAGATTTTTCAATATGTTAGCTTTAGATGCTCGAGTCACGAAATAGAAGGGTGAAATAGAAGTACTATTACTAAGAATTAAGAAACCTTAAGATAATCACGTGGAATGAGTTTGAAAACTCTCTTGTGGGTCTATTCAGATTTTGAGTCACCTCATTATTGTGTTAATGGAGGATTCTCTGTAAATAAATTAAAGGTCAATCAGAGCTTTTTCTTTGATATATTATTTGCTGTATGCTTGATTCTCATGACTGTAAAATTTGGTTTAACGGCTAATACTGATTCAATGTGCATGGCTTTTAAGGGTCCTGACTGCTGGGCGTCAGCTTGCAAAGACTTTGGAGTTACAATCTCTCAATGATCTGGGTTTTTCCAAACGATATGTCAGGTGTTTGCAGGTTAGGTTTGAGCTTTTATGGATCTGGATTTCATTGAAATAGATTTACATCAAGCACTTTGATTCTTGCAAATGGTAACTCAAAATTTGTGACAGATATCTGAGGTTGTAAACAGCATGAAGGATTTGGTTGATTTTTGCCGGGAACAAAAAGTAGGGCCTATAGGTAATTCATTTTATGCTGGCTTGAAATAAAGTTATACAAATTCGCTTCCTGTGCTGGACGTTGAATTGATCTTAATTCATAACATGCATTTAGCAGTTTGCAGACTATTAATTGGTTCATAATATGCATTTTTTTCCCCTACTTGTTTCTGTAATTGTAGATTCTTGTTTTAACCTTAACAATCTGATCCAACTCTTAAACGCAGAGGGGTTGAAAAGTTATCCTCGGCATGCCTCTGCAGCTAAGCTCCAGATGCAAAAGATGCAGGAAATGGAGCAGCTGGCAAATGTTCAGGGCCTGCCAACTGACAGGAACACCCTTAATAAGCTAATGGCTTTACATCCAGGTATAAACAATCACATGAACAGCAATCATCATATAGCTGGTCGAGGTGCTATCAATGGTTCAGCACAAGCGTTAGCTCTTACGAACTACCAGAATCTGCTCATGAGGCAGAACTCTATTAATTCAAACTCTAGCTCGCATCAGCAGGAGGCTGCATCGCCTTTTAATAATCCTAGCCCAAGCCCATCTTCGAACTTCCAAGGCGGCTCTGCAACATTTGTGCAAGGATCCCTGCAAAACATACCGGGAAGCAGCTTTTCAAGTCCTCAAATGTCTCCGCAACAGCCACAGCAGCTCCAACAACGAACATCGAGTGCTAATAGCTTATTACTACAACAAAACCATACACAGTCTTCTCAAGGCAACCAGGCCTTGCAACAGCAGCAGATGATCCAGCAGCTGCTGCAGGAGATGTCCAATAATAGCACGGGAGGAGTACAACACCACTCTCTTGCAGGACAGATCGGAAATGGGAGTTTCGGAAGGAATGGAATGGGATTTGGAAGCAACTCTTCGGGTGTGCCTGCTGCTGCACCCACTGTTTCAGGAAGTATTGGGGGGCCACCTAGCCGGAGCAACAGTTTCAAAGGTGCTTCAAACAGTGATTCTTCTGCAGCCGGTGGAAACAGTAGTTATAACCAGAAAGTAATGGATTTGCAGCAGAGTCTCCATTTGCAGGATGACATGGTTCCGGATATTACCAACGATTTCTCTGAGAATGGCTTTTTTAGCAGTGACCTTGACGAAAATGCGAGTTACGGTTGGAAGGCATGACTAACATTTTATATGGCCCTGATATTCGACATCCGAATATTTGTACAGAATTTTAAATAGCTGCTATTCTATGTGCTCCACCTCTCCTTGTTTTCTCTAATCGTTGAATTTTGTGACATCAGGCATTTGTCTTTCTGTAGGTAATTAGCTTCTTTTATGTTTCTTTTATTTCACCTCTTTATCTTTTCTTTCTTTTTTGAGGGCTTTGTGTCTGGTCTTGCAAGTGTAATCTATTGGACAAAACTGGAACAGCTAATATGATATTTTAAACTTCCTTATATCATTGACGGTCTTGCAATTGCATCAAGTTACCAAATGGTGTTAGTCATGTTATATATGTTGCTAATCTTGTATTAGCAAGAAAGAAATGTGCTTTGAGTTTGTGAATTGTAAATATTGGTATCCAGAAGTTCTTATTCTGTTATTAAATGAAAATTAGAATGCAACGAGCTTTTCCATTTTAACATTGTCACAAGGTAATTTGCCAATTTAAGTGACAAATCATAATGTAGAAGAGCAAATCATCCTAGGGTTTCACCTGCTGTTGTATTAATTTGAAAGCAAAAACTACCTGGTAGAGACACCCAGCATTGAATTATTAAGCACCGCCAGCTTCTCGTTTAGCCATTCAAGAGTCCTGACAGAGTTGGCTTCTCATCAACAGTTGCAAATCGTTAACACAAGATAAACATAATCTAACAAGACATTTGAAAGTCGTTATCGGAAAATAACATCATATCATAAACGTGAGAATCCCAGAGCAAGTCTCAAAGTATAACTTACATCTGGCTACAAGGTCTCATAAATTATTAAGGATCTACTGTATTAATGGCTTCCACTTAATTGTAATTTTTAAACTACATAGGTACATTAGTCATATATATAGTAACCCATTTAATCGAACCAGTCAAAACAGCAATGCTGGTGATATTCTTTTCTGCAAAACCCATTTGCATAGACAAATCCCATCATTATTCTTACTGCTGTAGAAGGGGTTAAATGGGGGAAACGGTACCATGTCTAAAAATTATGGATGTGCTGAGCGGCTATCATCTGAGTCATCCTCCAAAAGTTCCTCTTCTGACTCATTCTCCTCGACAACTGGTCCAATGCCAAGCAGTGTATTCAGAATCATATTTTCCCATCCCCTTACACCTCTCGCCATCAATCTCGTAGTGAATGTGTGCAAGCGGGAAGTCGAACCTCCGGCTCCGTCGCCTTTAGACAATCCGCTAGATAAAATTCTGGATTCTCTTTGAGGGCAATACTTCAATGTGCATTTTCCTGTGGGATCATGTATTTCTACATCAAATGGGCGAGAAAGGGGACGTCCCACAGCCTGAACATGTGAGATGCTGCACCAACAACAAAAATTCAAGGGTGCTACATCAAGATGCAGATATTTTGAAAAGATCGTGGAACTTCAAACAATCAAAGAAGAAAAGTCAGAACAAGTACATGCTAGGTATGCATATATGAAAAGTCTACTCCAAAGTCCTTTCAGCTGTTGTGACTGGTGGTCTCGAGTATAGCAAACTGCTAGAGGTAATCAATTCCTAAGTTGCAGGCACAGTCCATGTTTCAGCTAAATTTCAATATGCTGCATTCTTGACGTTAACATCTGGGACAGATGATAACTGCTTATCATTTAGTAAACTTGAATAGCCAAGCATGATTGTGTGAGAGAGAGAGAGTAGGAGGATGAGGTAGCAAAAAGAAGTTAACATGTTCATGTTTCCTGGCTCTTGTCACCAAGAGTAGGAGATTCAAAACAGCAATCAGCTAAGGCATAACCAAAAAAGATCCTCTACTCCCCTCTTTTTCATAAATAAAAAGGACAAAAGTTCTTGACCCTTTACTGAATAATCCGTTCTAGCTTGCCATAAAACAAAATAATAAGATTCAGATTTTAACCAAGACGCTATTTTCATTCACACAAGGTTGATACATTTTGAAGGTACCTAAACTTCCTGCACATTTCCCCCAACTTGCAGGGCAAGCCAATAGGTGTACCCTAACTCAGGGCCGAACATCAAATGTACACATAACACAAATGCACATGGATATTGCATGAAGTTCAAATTTCAGGAAATCATAAAGCCGAAAAGAAATTAGTAATATGAAGGATAGATCGAGGGAGAGACCATATATAATATAATCCATCCATTACTTGTCTCTGGACTCTGCCCAGTAGCTCTACTTGCAGAATCCCTCCAATGCAAACAACAGGTTCTGGTAGCTTGAATTTTTGCAAGCAATTTTCCTGCCAATTTACTTGCTCAAATTATGAACATAATTAAACAGAAAACAAAAATAAATAAATAAAAGAACTAGGTACTAGTAGCACCCATAGATAGCACAATTATTTTTTAGATTCAAAATTTAATCCAACTAATAATTGCTATTTTCCCAATATCCAAATTTATCAGCACCTATCATTTCAAAAGCCGCATAGCTCAAAATATTGCTAGCAATAAACTGATAGCACAAGACAGACATCTTCCTCATAATCCATGGTCAACCATCATTTACAGAAAAATACATAAATAATTGAAGAAATGTTAACTAGTGAACAATGCAAAAAAAAAAAAAAAAAAGGTTGTCCTGCTCAAGTTCAATAACGTTGCTTAATGAGCAGAGAAAGCGCAGAAACAAATGTATTAAATAAAGGTTCGGAAGCCAGATACAATAAGAGTTGAACACTGCAACTTACCTTAGCCATAGGATACTCTGGGGAAGTATAAGTCCAGGTAAATTCATCATCCATTAAATTATGGTTGGTAGCAGAATTGACTGTTAGATCATTCTCATCATGGACTGGGTACTTGTGATGACCCAATCTAAAGCGGACAGCTTTAGATGAATATACAGGGAAGCCATATTGAAAATATGCTGATATACAGGGTAATGCTATTGGTGAGGCAATTAAATATCATCTTATACAATACAAGAGCAGAATCAATCGGGACTAACCTTGAAATGGTTGGATATGAAATTCAGTAACGAGGCATAACTTAGACATCAACTTATACATTAATACTTCAGGAATAGTAGGGTCACTTTGCCCTTTGCTTGACCAGTATGAAGCCCCATGTTCAACTCTATCATTTGGCTCCAAAGTGTTCCAAATGCTTTCTTCTGGGTAATTATCAGTGCTGGATGCACGTATGGCTTCTGATATGCAATCTTCTTGCAAGACAGGGTTAAGGCCCCGACTTAATTGAGCATAGACTCTATGATTTCTTTTGAGGTGCTCCTCCCCGCATTCACTCTGTCCAACTCTGACAGGTTCAATCATATTGTTCAATTCAATGACAGGAGCAACACTAGTCATTTCAGGCATCAATTTCAAGCACAGCTGCTTGCAGAGACCATTCATAATCACTGCAGAACATGATGAAACCTACATCATCATAATGTTAATAATACTAATAAGAAGATGAAGAAGAAATGAAGGAAAGAAAAGTCAAAAAGAGAAAACGTGTTTCATTTGATTATTAAGTCAAAACACGTGCCACTGTCTGAATTAAGAGTTTCTCATTTTTGGTTTGACAAAATAGGCCACATGCCAATTAATGTTATTAGATTATCTCTCATTTTGGAGGGGCTATATTAGGCTAATATGCAGCACCAGCATGCATGTAATCTTGTAACTCCAAATGAGAAGAGAACCTCATCAGTACAGAGATATCCCACAAGGTAGAGCAAGGCCAATTAGGAAGAGCTACAATTATGAGGGTATGTATTTGTGAGAGAATTATATATTGTTGTTCAACTCCTATTATAAGAAAGAAGTAGAAAATATTGTTTTTCTCTTTAGAGAGCATTTGTAACTACTGATTCATTCTCATAGTAGAATTCTAATGTCCTTGCCCATGGTCTTTCCTAAAATTGTTTGGGGGTTTTCACATCAAATCTGTGTCAATTTCATTCTCAAATTATTAGCTGCAATTATTTTTTTCTCTATCCGGAGTCCAATCCGATCCGGCTTATTTTTCCAAACACCTAATTAATAAGCGAAAGCATAATGAAAAAACATGCACACACAAATCTTGCCATTCTTAATACCCAAATGGAGTTTTCAATGAGAATACAACAAACACATTCTGCATAAGTTCGGTTAAATTAAAATCATGCAAGTTATCAATTCTCCAATTGAAATACACAATAGGAAAATCAAACCAATACATTCCAACAACATACACTAATGTTTTCATAAGTAATCAAAATGCCTGAAGTACTAAAGATGAGCATACCAAAATGGCGCCAAGAAGTGGACACAGAACAAGCACGGGCTAGATCAGAAGGGTCGTCCAAATGCAAAAAGACCTTGATTGACATGTCATCTCCAAGCCACTGAACAAAATCACCACGGACTTCCATATTTTGATGCAGATCCAGAAAATCTCAGCAGCAACTCAACCCTGATTCAAAAACAACATCATTTTTTTCCATCGATATTAACACAAAACAAAGCAATTCCAGAATTAGTACTTCTTCACTGAAGCAAATCAAATCAAATCATATTCAAATTTTGAATTTTTTTTTCAATTAAAAATTAATCTCAATTCTAAAAATGAAATTAAAAATACATAATGTTAATTGAAAAACCCACGATAATAAAAATTCATCCGTTGAAGTGTTAAAATGTGTATATAGAGGCATATCCATGAATACAATACAGAAAAAATAGATGACCATATTTAAGTTTGTAAAATGTGAAAAAAGCAGAAAAAAGAGGAAATTTACCGTTACGCAGAACTTGCAGAAGTGTTCGAAGGTGTGGAAGGAAAGCGGCGTCAAACATGGAATCTCCTCGACACTGATCGATAGAGATGGATGAGGAACAGAAAGTGACCCAAAACGGAAACGCAGCTTCAAAACTCAGTTTATGTTGGTTTTATCGCTTTTTTTTTCTTAATTATTAATAATTTTCACAAAAAAAAAAAGCAACTCAATTCATATTTATTACCAGTATTTCCTTTATAAAATACGTCAATTTATTATTAGTAGTTTATATTTAATTAACCTATCTTCTCTTATATGGAAAAAAAATTAAACTATTTAAACAAAATACAAACATGGAATTTTTATATATGCATATAATTAAGTACAAAATATATTTACTTACTACATTGGCGGGATAAACATTTTTCTGTGAAAGGTAGAATATGATCCGGATTTAAAAAGGATGAGTTGGTTTTTTTTTTTTTTTTTTTTTTTTTTTTGAAATCAAATGAAATTTTATTATTCAATATCAGCACTTAAGTCATTACAAATAAACTCGGGGGCTTATGTTTCCATATCCCATGACCAGACACAGAACTAGACGCTCTTACAAGTATATGAGCAATTTTATTCGTTGACCTCCTAATGAAAGAAACAGATAAAATATTTAGCTCGCTAATCAGGGCTTTACAATCATCAACAATAATGCCAAAAGGGGAAACTAGTTCTGTAGTTCCAGAAATTGCATGAACCAAGAGTTGAGAATCCATTTCCAGATGAACATTCGGAAACCCTTCCTTCTTCAACCAACTAAGAGCTTCACGACAACTCATTCCTTCAGCCAATAGCGGGTCCTGACAGTTATTGATCACACCATTGCCAACAGTTATGAAGCACCCCTCATGATTCCTTAACACAAAACCAAAACCAGCATGACCTGCATCCTAGAATAGAGCAGCGTCAACATTGAGCTTCAAACTATCTTGTGCCGGGCACAACCACTTCAAACTAACTGCTTCTCCACCAGGTGCTGCAATCATTGTCTGGGTATGCTGCCAACTGTTCAGAAACACTGTTGCATTGTTATAAGAAACAGCAGGAGGCTGTCGAATCTCTTCCCACACCAGCTTATTTCTATCATTCCAAATTGCCCAGCATAACGTAGCAGCGATCTCAACAGATATATTATCATGGTGATTTATAATAAAAGCCCAGAAATCACAGAAGCTACTAACCCGAGAGCTCAGATCTCCTACCTTAGACAACATCCAAACCTGTCTTGCTTCTCGACAGGTGACTAGCGCATGTAGGATAGTTTCATCATGAATATTGCATCGAGGACAACGTGTTGGGATATTAATTCTGTCACACCCAACCCTAAATGACCTCAATCGGCATCGGGCGTGAAATAGAAAGATCATAATCAACACTTAGGAGTCTCCAATTTATCGCAATATCATAATATCTTAGACACGGACGTGACAAATTCGTTTCTTTACTAGCTCAGATCTTGTTGGCAGACACAGAGTGCTTGCTCTCCACATCAGATGTTGAACTTTAGGAGGGAATTTAATCCTCCAAATGTTGTTCAGAACCCTACCCATCTCAACCTCTTGACCATTAACATTATTATTTTGTAGGAAGCTATAGCCACTTTTAACCGAATAGGCCCCATTTCGTTCTAACCTCCACCACCAACGATCACGTGTCTCTCTCTGACTCAGAGTGATCTTAGAAATAAGTATTCTATCCCTTACCGAGAATAGACTCTGCAAAATCGAATGATCCCACTCACCATTCCTATCAGATCGCAACATAGCCACTGTAATCGATTCATCACCAGGTGGCGCAATACTATCAACATATGGATTGATTTCATCAGGTAGCCAAGGACCAGTCCACACATTCACCTCCTCCTCTGAACCGATAAGAATACGAATTTGTGATTTCAACAGTGGAAGACCAGCAAGGATACTACGCCAAATATAACTTGGATTAGCTCTTACTTCAGCTTCAAGAATTGAAGAATGTGGGAAGTAACGAGCCTTAAAATATAGTTGTCATATCTGACATTCCAAACGTTAATTATATCTGAGATATTTAATATGTTACTAATACAATTATAAAAAAACTTGTTAAAATATTAACAACTAAGTCTGCTACATATAAATTAATCATAATTTTTTTTTGTCAAAGTATCTAAAATATCTAATATTACTAATATAGTTTCAAATAACCAACAATTTTTTTTTTAAAATTGTTTTATTTATCGACAAACTTGTTTGGAAAGTCTAGTGTGACCCCTTAAATAACAGGCAAATCAGTTTTTTCGAATTTTAAGAGTAAAATTAATCTTGCTTGAAAATGTTAGGGTTAATTTTGCATTAAATTCATACGTAAAGGCTAACAAGTCCGGTCTCGACATTTTATGGACCCTAGGCGAAATAAGTTGCGCTTCAATATAATTTCCGGGAGTAAGCGCTATGGCTTGTTTCCAATACTCCGCGGCTTGATCGAACCAAGCCTCCGCAATTTCAGAATCTCCCTGCCATTCGCCATTCAACCACCTGCATCCTCTTTCAAGTCAAGAATTATTTTCCTCAGTTCGGTTTAGAATGGAATAGCAGGGGCTAGAGTGGCCGCACTCCTAATATATGCCCAGGGCCAGTTCTGAAGGTTAAATTTGTACTTTTTTCAAAAACGTTATAGTCAAATTTGATATTTATCACTACATAATTTATATAAAGTATAAGTATTTATGATAATTAACTTTTATTTTTACTGGGTAAGGTCAAAATTCAAATGTAATGTTTTTGGAAATGCAAAAATATTTTTAATGATGAGAAATAGTAAAAATTTATTGTAACCTTTTCAAAATGGAGTAGTTTTCCGATGCTGCTTGATAAAACTAAAAATTAAATGCTGAAAAAATATGAACTGAATTCTAAATGTTAAATATTATAAATGTTAAAAGTATTAAATGATATAAATACTAAAAATGAGTTCTGAATATAAAAATATTAGTTCATAATGTTTAATTTAAATATTTTGATTTATCAAAATAAATGATTTTTAACTTAATTGATTAATTTAAATAGTGGAGAAATCATATTTATCAAACACATTTAAATTAAATGAGTATTTGAAATTTTAATTTAAATAATTAATTGGATTATCAAACAAAATCTCAATCTTTAACCGTTTAGAATGAAAAAAAGAAACTCAAACCATATGTTTGGGTTTAATTCTTTTTCTTATTCATATTAAAACGACGTCGTTTTAATATGGAATAAAATGTACAATCCTTTATCTACTTGGTGCAATTGATATCTCGTAGATTAAATGACGAGGTGTGAAAGGATAGAATCAACCCTTTACCACTCTTATTAATCGAGAATTTGTTTAGAATTTCATATTCTTATCTCCTTTAGTCTAGATAATAAATTAATAATTTCATTTCATAAACCATTTTATTTTCATTTGAAATTGTTGCATGTAGTTAAACCTAAAATTGTTTAAAATTTTAAATGTTAAAAATAAATTTCACTTTTTTTTACAATACTATATAAAAAAAAACATTAAAGAGAAATTTAGATATTATTCTTTTATTTAATTTTTCATTGGGTGGAGTGGATGTGTCACTAATTAATTTAATTTAATTTTGTTGGAGTTGGATACTTTTATGAATGAGATGACACGTAAATGAATTATCATATGGTTTGCGGTGGACATGTCTTCTTCTTTTGGAATATTTAATTATAAGTTGGTAAGTTATCAATGTTCTCGTTACCAACATGATTTTAAAAAACAGAAAATCTACACTCTATTTGCAAAATTATCTAAAACTTGAACCAAAATTTAAGATGGTAATTAAGCTAAAATCATAGCTTTTATATTAATTTATGAAATATCTCTACACGCAAATATCCCGGATTTGAAGCGTATATTATATATTCAAAAATAAAAATACTAAAACTAAAGCTTCAAAATCAATTAGGATTTTAAACTATCAAAATCATCAATTAGGTTCTTAAACTAATAAAAAATCATTAATTGAGTCTACATCCTATTCTAAAATAAAAAGTTGTGACTATTTGATATTAACTGTAATGATTTATGTTGATTCAAAATGAATTTGGGGAAAAGAGTTTGAAATTGTTCAACCGAATGATTTTTTATTAAACATCAATTAATGATTTTTATTTAGGATGAGATCTCAATTGATGTTTTTACTTAGTTTAAGGACATAATGGATAGTCTTAAAAAAAAAAGGATTTAATGGATAATTTTGATACGTATTTGACTTTTTTTTTTTTTTTAGAATTAGATAATAAAAAGAGTACAATGATAGTATAAAAACGGTAATCAATAAAACTTTATATAAATATAGACTATACTTAATATATAATCCACGCCACAATAAATAATTAGCTTTGAAATTTTAGTTTGGTGTCTTATAATAAACTAGTCGAAAACCCGTGCGATGCACGGGGTATGAAACTTTTATATAATTTAGATAAATAAATAAATTGATATATTTACTTTTAAATAATTTTATGTCATGTTATGAAAAAAATTTATATTATGTAGATTTGAAATTAATATATATTTTTTAATGATAATTCAAATTAAATTAATTTTAAAAATAATTGACTACTTTTTTTTTATAGAATTTTAACTAAATATGAATGATTTATTTATTTTTACAAAATTCAATGATTTTTACTTTTTAGGAATTTTAATACATTTTCATATTCCAAATATTCTGTGAAACAATAATAATAAAATAGCAAATTAATTAAGAAATATATTAGAATATAATAAAAAACCAAAAATTGAATTAAACTATAATTAAAATTAAATATTATATTTACGATACAAAAGAATTACAATATAGGTTAAACAAAAATTGAATTAAACTACAATTAAAATTAAATATTATATCTACGATACAAAAGAATTACAATCTATGTTAAAATGGAAGCAACATCAATATATTATTCTATAAACTATTACAATATCAATTTGTTCTTCATTCTTTCACTATATAGAATATCAGTCATACTCGCAGATATCACTTATTTGACTTCATTAATATTTTCTAATAATTATTCTTGAATTTTGTAAGTAAGAAAAACAAACAAAAGAATTGAAAAAAAAAATGAAGGGACGAAAAAGATAATTAGGAGAGAACCATCTTCCTCTCGGGGTTTTTTTTTTTGAAAATAAGAGAGAATGTCGAGACATAAGCGTATAAAGAGGAGAGTGAAAATATTTTTTGCCCATTAATTAAATATTTTATTTTTTCTTAATGAAGTATTAAGTCTATAAATTAATTTTAATTAAATAGAATTAAATCGCAATTGTAACCACTCAGTACAAAAAAAAACGTTTTATAATTAATATGTGAAATTAATTATATTAATTAGAATCATTATGCTCAACATTTGAGAATTTGAAGAGATTCAAATAATAATATTTTCTTAATTAATATTTTTCAATAATTTGTCCTATGATCATATTTCATTTTCATTTGTTAAAAACTCTTGAAATACTAATAATTTTGTACGAACCATAATATAATAGTTAAACATTATATAAGCCAATGTTACAAAAGCAATTATCTCAATATCCATAATTAATGTACATTTTTAGGATTTTGAGCATCAAAATTTATTTTTATTTACCTTGATTTTGAATTCGTATCTAGCATAATCCACATTTTTCAAGAATAAACATCTTATCAAGCGTATTAGACGCTTACCATCTCCTTGTCTAGAAAATTGAGAAAAAATAACTTCTTGATAATAATAATAATAATATAACATAATTTGTATTGAAATAAACTTCATTGTAAGTATAATATTCCAATATCTCTTTAATATTTTATTTAATATGTCTCAAACTTCAATGAACAACTATCGTGTGAAACTTTATATAAAAATACATAAAAATAAAAAAAATACAATCCATATCAATTAGTTAAACTCAAACTACAAAAATAAGTGGATTTCAACATGTTCCGAATTAGAAAAATCAATCTAACTTCAATTAAAACTAAAAATTGAGTTCATAAAAAATCGAAAATCTAAATTTTAGTTAGAGTTAACAATCAAAACGATAACACCTAGGAACATATACTAAAAAAGAATGCAAATATAAGGTAGCGAGAGGTATGAAATCTGGATAACGACAGAAATGGAATTTCATCTCTGAAAGATGAAACTATAACAACAATTGTTTAATAAAAATAAAACAACAGCAAAATTGAGAAAGCCAAAAATTGAGTTCATATAAAGCCGAAAATCTAAATTTTAGTTAAGACTAAGCAATCGAAACGATAACACCTAGCAACATATACTAAAAAAGAATATAAATTTACAAAATCTTTATTTTAGTCATTTTGAAAAAAAAGACAAATAAAAAAGAAAACATGGATAAGGTAGCGAGAGGTATGGAACCTGGGTAACGACAGAAATGGAATTTCATCTCTGAAAAATGAAACTATAACAACTATTGTTTAATAAAAAAGAAAACAACAACACAATTGAGAACAAAAATAACTACAACATATGAAAAAAATCGAATAATTACCTTGAGAAACATAAGAATTTCTTGTAATTTTTGACACTTTTGTGTTTCCGGTTTTAGTTGTTCATGCATCTTCTATTTTTTTCGGATTTCTTTAATTGAAGCTATCAGTTTGGAAAAAAAACACAAATAAAAAAGAAAACATGGATAAGATAGCGAGAGGTATAGAACCTGGGTAACAACAGAAATGAATCTGAAAGATGAAACTATAATAACTATTGTTTAATAAAAATAAAACAACAACATATATAATTGAGAACAAAATAACTACAACATATGAAAAAAAAAACGAATATTTACCTTCAGAAATATAATACTATCTATCGTGACCAATGAATATAATGGTGCAATACTATCTATCATGCTTTATATAGAAGTTTATTTGTGACTTTTGGATTTCCTTTGCTTTGTGTTTTTTCATCTTCCGTAACTCTTGCTTTCTTTTATTATTTTAATTAATAGGCTAGTAATTATTTAATATATTATAAATATAAATTTGTTATTTTTAATTAATTAAATATTTATTTTTAATTAATTAAATTATTTAATATATTTATAAATATAATACTATCTATCGTGACCAATGAATATAATGGTGCAATACTATCTATCACGCTTTATATAGAAGTTTATTTGTGACTTTTGGATTTCCTTTGCTTTGTGTTTTTTCATCTTCCGTAACTCTTGCTTTCTTTTATTATTTTAATTAATAGGCTAGTAATTATTTAATATATTATAAATATAAATTTGTTATTTTTAATTAATTAAATATTTATTTTTAATTAATTAAATATTTTTAATCTGATTTTTTACTACGTTGACAACTCATCAAAAAGACCTCTAAAACACTTCTTCTCATTTCTATCTGCTTCTGTAATTATATATAGTATAGATTAATATTTTTTTGAATAATAATAAATTAATATTTATTATGTCAATGAATCATTTCTGACATATTATGAAAAATTTGAAAGGGCCCAAAAGTTGTGGGCCCAAAGGCCATTTTACAGTTTAGGGCCTCTAAAGATAAGAACGAGTAACCCTTCCTTGACTTTGCATTTTGATGGGATATATCATATGATGAAAATAAACCCTCTTCCATCATTAGTCACAATTCACAAATAAACGATGTCAACACATTCTCATCTCTAAAATCAAATAAAAAAAAAAAAGTAGACCTTTCCATTATCGTATTCGAGTCGTGTTTATATCGTATCATTTCAAATTCGTATTGAAAAGAGTAAATCAAACCCAACAAAAAAAACTTTCATATCACAGTCTTGTTAACCTGTTCAGATTAGTATCAATTTCGTGTCGTGTTTTCGGGTTATATATAATTTTATTATTCATATATTAATGATAATTTTTAAAAATATAAAAAGATATGTTACTATTTTTAAATAAATCCCCACCAGACTCGGATGTGATTCAAACCCATGACCTCTCTGGTCATAGGTAAGCTTTCAACCACTAGGCTAAGAGCTTCACCACAAATACTTTATATCATTTTTGTATTAGTATGTTAAAACTAACCATCGAAATATAACGTGTTTATAAAAATTTAGGAGGTTCGAATCATATTTATAAGTAATAATATAATTTTATTAATAAAGTAATATATAAAAATATGAGAAAATATAACAATTGTAAATATTCGTGTCATTTTCAGATTAGCATACCAACCCTAATCCAACCCAAAAATTTACGTGTCAACTCAAAAATGATATATTATCTATTAAATTAAACCCAAATACTAAAATTACATATCGATTTCGTGTCGGGTAATCAGGTCGTATGTACTTTTACCACCTTTAATCAAAAGAATGCAAAAAAATAAAATAAAAAATCACGTGGTTTTGAGATTAGTAAGTTAATAAAGAACTTGTAATTTCAATAGCTCAATTCTTTAAGGTCACGTATTTCTGATCGGGAACTAGTGGTAGCTTCTTCGAAGTAGCAGATGTTGTTTCAGCTCCAACAACCTGTGAGATTACACTTGATGATAAAGAAAAAATAAAGAGACTAAAAATTTGTTGATCCTTATGTTCTCAGATATCAAAGTCCGGATTATCAGCTCCGGTGGGCAACTGCTTCGGAGGTGGTATTTTTGGTTGCATCAAGATGATGGCCAACCTTTGGCATTTGATAACAAACAATGATTGAGTTTTCCACAACAAATAATTTGTGGAAGTTAATTTTCCTGAAATTTGGATAGTAAATTGAGGAGAACGGATGGTGATTTGCAACGGAAGATGAGTTGAAGGTGGCAAAGGAGCTCCCATTTGCGGCGGCTATGGGATTTTTAGAGAGAGAGTTTCGAATTTCTCCAGAAAGATTTAGACTTTTAATGATCTTTAGCTTTAAATAATTTGTACAAAATTGTTTATTACCTCTAAAGATATTATAATTCAAATTACAGAAGGCTAATTCAAGGTTTATCTTGATTGAGTGTCTAAACGCATCAACATTTGTAAAAATGTATCAAATCAGCCCAAATTCCGTTACTAAAACCTATAAATACACCATTTCACAAATGTTGAAGTTAAAATGATATTACTTTATACGTTAAGACTAAATTAACACTTCTTCAAAAACCTTAAAATCATTTTATTACTTTACATAAAAAAAAAAAAATCATCTTTTTTCTAACACTAAATCATTGTAAAAGGAAAAGAAGAATAGCAAACATATTGATTTCACTTTGGTACGGTATACACGTATCAACATATACAAATCTCAAAGTAACAAATAAAATATACATTCCCAATCCTAAAAAAGGAGGAACTTATCTCTCAAATCACAAGGAAATATAAACACAGAATCAAGGCACAAACCTCCTTTAGTATGAGTACAATCAATCTGTGTCATTGAATATTTTATCTTCACTTTAGAATTGGCTTTATCTACACTAAATTTTCCAACATTGTAATAAACCCAATTTCCTTGATCATGAAAATAATGTTGTGACGAGGCATTCTGACCGGTCGATGTCGATAACTGGAACCGGACAGGTTTAATGTTCCAACCATGTACTTGATCGACATTGTTAACTCTTCTTCCGAATCTTTTCCAATTAGGTTTCCCCAATTGTACTCTGAATACTAAGCTGTATGTGTCTGCTGGAAATTCCATTTCTATTTCCCCTTTTACTTCAAACCACCATATCTGCTGAAGATATGCTATTGTCTTGAACCTGCAAATTCAATTTCATGTCACCATTTCGGCCCATCAAGCCCATATCCAATGGCCCGGATTTTACATTGGGCTCGGCTCATCCTAGGCCCGTCTAACACAAAATTGACTAGCTTTATTTTCTTGGTCAAGAAAAATTAATAAAATAGACAAGACAAGAATACTTCAAGCATAAGGCAAGTTATCGAATAAATTATTATTAATTGTTATTTATACATTTCTTGCTTGAATGAGTCATTAATTTGGATTCAATTATTCGCCCAATTTTTCTACGAACATCTATTACATCAAGGAAATATCAAAATATTAGTTACAAAATAAAAAATATTTTTTTGTCTTATTTTCTTAATTAGAAGCAATAAACAAGTAGGGGGTAGCCCATCCTATTTTTGGTTACACACTTTGACATAATGGTCAAGAATCACGTGGGAAGAAATTTGATTTTTCACACCTATTAATATAAAAGAAACAATCACTTTTATCAACGAAAAAAATATATATAAAAGAAATTCAATATTTAAAGACAAAAAATTCACATAAAGTTCATAATTAAAGAAGAATAAAATATATATTTTTTTTAAATTGTACAACATAAAGATTAAGATTAAACCCGTCTTTGGCCTATGTAGTATCTAAAATTTTATCATTTAATTCATGTGGTATTATTTGATAACATTTGTTTTACATGTGACTTTTAACCAATTTTGAATGGAAAACTAATCGATTTGTTAAATTTTTTGTTACACGATACAATTTTTGACATGTAACATATTAATATAACAATTGTTATATAGTAATTTATTTTATATAGATTTAATACGTGGATAAATAAGAAAAAAATTCTTATTTATCTACCTATTAAATTTATATGGAAAAAAATAGATCAATTTCCATATGTATATGCTACGTGTTAAAAATTGTTTTATTTGCCAAAATTTTAATAAATTTGCGATAGTTTTTCATTCACCATAACTTAAGTATCACCTATGAAAATATTTTAAAGGGCAAATGTTACTAAATCATACCATAAAGAACAAATGACAAAAATGACAAAAATTTAGATACTATAAAAACCAAATATGAATATAATTCTAACAATTAGGAAGAACGAAATCATTGTATTTATATTTTTTTAATAATATGTGATTGGATATTTAAAAAAAAAAACACTAGTAAAAAAATAAATGTAAATTTTTTTAAAGGAAAAATAAAACTTTTTGAAAAAAACAAATATAATGCTTTAAAAAATGAAGTAGAATATCGCATTTGGCAAGTGCATATAATAGAAGTGGCTGTCAAAATCAATTTCCATTAGTAACATATCCTAACATCAAGCAAATTAGACCAACCAAATCATATATCAATACTTTCATTTTCTCCAATTATTTCTTTAATATCTATATATTAAGTCACTTTCTTTTAGCTGTGCTACTCTTTTCTTTTCCCCCTTTTTTCCAAATATTATCCAATCAAATAAATTAAAAAAACACCTAATAAATAGTCTCCAATAATAATGTATTCAACTAATTTCAAATCTAATTAGATAAATTATAAAATAAAAAGAAAGTTGCATTAATTAATTAATAATACCTGGATTCATCGGAGGAAATATGATTCCAATATCTCCGATCATCTATTCCGGTGATTCTCATTGCCTTGTATGAAACACAAACACACATCTTTCCACTTCTCTTATCCAACCAAACTTGCTGTAATCCAAATATTGATTTTTTTTTTTTTTTTTTTAATCATCATAAAATAAATAAAAAAACTTATAGATTAATTAATTAATTAATTAAATACCTTGGTTCCATCGTCAAAGTAATTAGGTTGACATAATCTGGAATAAATCTGTTTCTTGTTAAAAACCAGAAGATCTTCTTTCAAAACTTGATGAACAAGAAACTTATAATTCGAAGGAAGTTTAGTCTCCCAAACTAAATCAGATAAAGAAGCACCATTAAAAGTCCGGTTCAACCCGGCCAGTTTACAAATCTCCGGCGGATCCAAGTATGTCAGAATTGAAGAAACACAATTCTCCGGCAAGTCACTAAGACGAGGTCTAACTGAAGAAGAAGAAGAAGCTCCGATACTCTCCGATGCAAAATCAGAGTAACCGGCACCCATCAAGAAATTAATTAATGAAAAAGATGAATTAAGAAGAACAAAATTAAGAAAAGGGAGCTTTAAAGAGATAGAAAAGGAGATGATAAATGGTATGGGGAAGTGGAGGAAAGAATGAGAAAGATGCAAACATTTTCTTCGTCTACAAGAAGAGAGAAAGGATGTTTGGTTACCGTAGGGGGGTTTTTAATATACATGTAATGTAAAGATACTAGTATGAAAAAAAGAGATAAAGTGCATTTCTAAACTTTTTTTTTTTTTTTCTATATCTAATTTTATAAAAAGATATTTAAAAAGAAAAGCAAAAGAGGCCATGGAGATGAGTGGGCATAGAATATAACATTGGAGTATATAATATTACAATTTACAATCAAGTCAAGACATGCTTTCTACGTGGAAAATCTCTAGCCAATTTTTAGTTAATACTTGTGAGAAAAGAATATAGAAATTTAGGTGGTGTTTGATAATTTAAAAAATGACTTAAAATGTGATATCGTATAAGTAATATTAGAATCTACGTGTCTTTGTTTCAAAATAATAGGGAGTAAGGAGGACAGTCAGATCCGATTGTATTGGAATAGAACACCCTTCAAGACACGTGGATCAATGAGATGCACTTTGAATCCTTTTCGGATCTGGACCGGTGGTTCACATTTAATATTAAGGATTTAGAATTCAGCTATATTGCTAAATACCGAAAATACGTTCACCACTCGGGAGTCGACAAGTGTCCTTCAAGGAAGTTAGGGGAAATATCTTTACCGACTACCAGATTTACCTTTGATGCTCTACAAAGCATGCTCCCGGGGGGTGTAATCAATGTGATTGCTCAAAGAACACAATAAGATTAATCATCAAAGAGGAAAATGGTCTATGAAGATAGGAAAAGGTTCGAAGTAGCACCACATGGGAGACGGGAACAATGACTGAGATTGCAAGAGGCAAGAGGAACAATTAGAGTGTAACTTCATGCCTCTCAACACCCCCAGGAATGAGATTTTATAATGGGTAGAAAAGAATAAGAAACACATCGAACACCCCCTAAAATTGAAGAGATCAGGGCACCGTAGCAATAGGGGATACTAAGACTTCTATAAGAGTGAGGGTCACGACATCGAAGATTACAGGTAGTTGGCAATTGATCTAGATAAAATGTCCAAAATAGGAATGTTAAATCATTTCTAATAGTGTAACTAATGTGATTAATGGAGGACCACAAGGAGATCAATCAACAAAGATGAAAAAGCCCTATGGAGATAGGCAGAGGCTTCAGGAGTCTAACTCTCAGTTTTCATTTGATGGTTTGAAAAATGCACCCAAACAAGCTAATAAGGATGTTCTCGTCATTGTGGTGATAATTTTTTATTGCACGGAGGGTGTTCATTGATATGGATATCTCTATAAATATTATGACCAGAAAGGCATACAAAGCTCTAAAAATTAAGCTAGATAGATCGGTACCAACCGTTGGCACCGTATTCTCCCAACTTGGAATTAGTGGCCATAAATCCCTTTACTAGTTAGCATTAGATTAAAAGTAGAAATTGGCGATCGACACCATACTGCTATACAACATCATCACTAGAAGGCCTTTACTATTAGAATCTGCCAGAGCCATATCCATTTACCACTTGTCATGATAGATAACTACAGAGGGAGGAATGACGATAGCTCAAGGGAGCCAAATAGTCTTCATGGAAACATATATGGCTTGACTCCAAATGAAGCCTACTCACTTAGAGATATGAGAATAAGAAAGGGAAATCCCGTAGGAGAAATTGAGATGATCTATTTGGCTGAAGGAAAGCCAGCTAAAGTCACAGTAGAGCTTCCAACGGCGGTGAAAGAAGGTGTGCTAGAAACCTTAAAAAGAAACATCTCAGCTTTTTCATGGTTCCTAAAGGATGTCACAAGAGTATCATCAAAGGTCATGACTCAATACACTAGACGTGTATCTTGACACAAAACTAGTAAGACAAAAGAAAAAAAATCACTAAGACAAAAGAAAAAATATCACGAGTCTGAAAGGAAGAAGGCTATTAAAGCAAAGTTTGATAAGCTAATCAGACGTGGTCACATTGAAGTGGTACACTACACCCCGTGGTTATCAAATATGGTGCTAGTTAAGAAGGCCAACAGTAAGTGGAGGTTATATATTGACTTCACTGACCTTAATAAAGTTTATTCGAAGGATTCATATCCACTACCCTACATAGACATGTTACTAGAATTTATGATGAGCTATGTTGTATGATATGGTGTATAATGAAGAATGGACCTCGAATGGTTCTCAAAGGCCCACTAACCCATACTTTAGGGCCGACCCATCTAGGGTCCCTAAAGGTATTTAGAAGAAATGGTAAGTATGATGGCTTCGGATCTCAATCACACGCTAAAGCCATTTGGTACAAGAATTTAGATTCCGGACCAATATGGTGATGACACGTGTATCCAAGCCTAAACTCAAATGTCTATAAATAGGAGCCAAGTTCAAAGAGGAAGGTACAGAATTCTAGATACTAAGACTTATTTACATTCTCCCTAAGCTTTGTATTCACATATTAACTTAAGCATCGAAGAGGGTTCACCGGGCTTCCAGCCCATTGTCTAATTGTTTACTATCTTGCAGGTCACTAATAACAGTATTTAGACACTTTGAGGATATTTCGATATCACTGTATATTCTATATTGGATGCGATAGGTGGATATCCCCAGATCACAATGGCCAAGAAATATAAACCAAAAAAGTAGCTTCATCACCCTTGAGGGAACATATTGCTACAAGGTCATGCCATTCGTCCTAAATAATGTAGGTGTGACATACCAAAGACTAGTAAATAAAATCTTCAAGGATCACATTAGCGACAAAATCTGCATAGATGACATGATTAAAGAGCATGCTTCAGTCCTAGAAATGTTCTTCTAAAAGCTAAAACAATAGAAGATCAAGATCGATCCATAAAATTTCACTTTTTATATAAGTTTCGACAAGTTCCTAGGGTTCATGATCTCACAAAGAGGGACAGAGGCTAAACCTGAAAAAATCCAAGCTATCATCTATATGTCACCACCAAAAAAGTTAACCTATGTCCAGAAGTTTAATGGAAAAACCAATGTCATACGTCACTTTATCTATTGCTTAACCAAGTGGTGCATGCCTTCTTTAAAAGCCTGGAGGGAGCCATTTATTTCAACTTGATAGCCGAGTGTTGAATGTCCTTTAAAAGGTTAAAGGAGTTCTTAACTTCACCTTAATTTCTAAGTTTGCCACTTTCGAAGGAAACTCTTTATCTTTATGTGAATGTCACCGGAAAGTTTGTTGGGACAGTCCTAATAAGAGAAGAAGGAACTAAGAAGTTCCATGTGTAATATATGTTAAGAGATGCAGATACAAGGTATCTAAAATTGGAGAAACTGGACTACAGGATAGTAATTACAACCTAAAAATTACGGCATTGCCATCTAATTGTAGCACGAACAGGCACAACCCTATGGAAGGTGCTCCAATATCCAAAACCATCTGGTAGGCTGGCTGAATGGGCCTTATTCTTAACAAAGTTTGATGTCAAGTTCGAGCCTCATAAATCCTTTAAAGCTCAGGCGCTTATAGACTTTCTAATCGACATCATTGAATTTGAGTCCGATGTTCAAGCAGCACCGAACATATAAGAGGTTTTCGTTGGCGACAGTTCTAGTAAGGACATAATGGGAATTGGTCATACATCAAGGGACCTAATAGGATCACCTTTCGATATGATGTAACTTTAGCCTTCCCCGCTTCTAACAATGTGGTAGAATAGAAGCCATGCTTTAAGGAATTAGAATCATGGACATCATAAAGTCGGAGCATTCTTTAAAAGCGATTCAAAGTTGGTTGTTAGCCAACTCTCGAGTAGCTACGGGGTTAAAGATTCAACATTGCAGAAAAAAAATAAAAATAAAGCACAAAGTGTGTAAAAAGTAAAGGAGATAAGGTGGAGAAAAATTCTTCAACAATCAGTCGGTGGTGGCTGCCTTAGCCAAATCGAACCCTTCATGGTTGCAATACATCTCAACACAGTAAACGAGATTTGAGAAGTGCTAGTCCACATCTTGATAAAAAAAATTAGCCATGTTTTCGCTCATTTTTTGGATTAAGTGGTGCGTATCAAGGTTGACAACCTACATCTCCCTCGTGGCAACCTCTAGGTCACGTAATCTCTCCGGCACCAGAGGGTCATTAACCCATCATCTTCCTCTTCAACTTGGTGAGTTAGCCTACATATTTCCATAGGCTTTTGACTTCCATCGCCTCTCTCAACAAACCACTTTTTGCCTCCTTTAGCTCAATCAACCCCTTTTTCCTCAATCGGGTCATTTTCAGCTCCTTGATTTTACTCCTGTATAAAATGAGCAAGCGAAGTTTTCCAAAAAAAAAAATGTCATCCATAATAATAGGTTTAAGGGGGTGTAACATTATCAAGAGGCGCATTCCCAACAAACTAAGTGCAAAAGTGGTCACAAAGTGATCCAAACCTATAAATGTATGACTCTTAGTGATAATATCTCAGAATGCTCCTACATGATAGAGACCGTGTCAGGATGCAACCCTTGTGAAATATATTATAGCATAAATAGTTACTACTCTCTTTCTTGCCCATTAATGAATGATCGATGGATTTATGGAGCAAAATGAGAATGGGTCTTTAAGCATCCTACTCCCTCCATTTTTTATTATATGACATTTTGGTTTTTTTAATTTGTTTTTTTATATATATCGTTTTGTATTACCAATGCACTTTTAGAAATATTTTTTCAATTTTGTCCTTATTTATGATGAGAGAGAAGTTTAGTATTAATACAAATAATCCTAATTAAGCCATAAAATTTAAAAAGAGGGAGATTAAATTTTGCATAGAAAGTATAAATTTAAAAAACATGTATTAAGGGTAAATTAGTTATTTTAATAGTGTAATTAATATTGCATTGGTCTTGATGAAAAACCTTAAACGACTTATAAAAAAACAGAGAGAGTATAATATAATTTACTATTATCGTACGCTGACTCCCCAGTGAGCTCTAGCCACGCGCATTTCTCATTAAAAGCTTCGGGACACAACTCAGTCACCCCTTGGGGCCTTTGAATATTAATTGTCCCTTTAACCAATTCAAGTATTTTTCAAATTCTTTACCAAAGATCCTAAATGTGAAACTAGGGGAGGATGCATGCCCCGAAAATTTAAGAGTTGTTAGAAACTCTCGAGGTGAGTGTGGCGTATCCTTGGGTAGTTGATCGTGCAAGAATTGAAAGAGAAAAATATGGAAACCCAAATATACAAATGCCTTTTAAAGGATGTAAAATGGAAGCTAATCTTTATGGTTAAGAAATCCACGTTATTATTTGTGAGAAAACACCCCACCAGGCAAAAGTTGAAATCTTCAGTATTATTTTCAATGGCTCCATCATCGAAAATGACTCCTTCATTATCTTATATTAAAAGAGAGACATATGATTGTTCAATATCCATGTTATCTTCATCGGTGCTAGCCATTGTAAAGAGGAGAAAAGCATATAGAAGACTTGCACAAATAAAAGATCTACGATCGAAGCTTATCATGGAGATAAGAGAGAAACCCAAAGGTTTGTCACAAGATGAGAGAAAAATTACATCTTCAATTTTTTTTTTAAAGTTCATTTAGATGTAAAACTTCATATTTATTTGTAGAGTTAGGAACAATATATTTTTTTACCCGTAAATGAGGTTAACCGAATAAGGTTAACCGAATCGAGAATTGAATCCAAAATCTAACAAAGAGTATGAATTTTCAATTGTTTATTGCTAGAGTCCTCTCAAATCCCCACAATTGAAATATATTACTTTAATAATAACATAATAGATCACCTCATATTCAATTATCACTAGTAATAATGGTTGTACTTAATAAAATATATTACTAATCTATATATAATATAAAACAGTAACGATGGAGCTGAGGTGCCACTTCATTATTTTTTACTGATAAAAAATATAATATAATATATAATATATTAATTTTAATTATATTATTATATTTATCTATAAAAAAATTATTTAAATTAAATGTGAAAATAAAATAATAATATTTAATTTATATAACACCTTTATATCATTACTTGTAATTATTAAATTATATTTTTGTTAATATTTATATATTAAGATGAATCCGTGCATCGCACGGGTCAAAAACTAGTATTGATTAAATCAATAATTATGTAAAGAAAAAAAATTTGGCCAATATGTAAGAGTGTAGCAACTAATTATATATGTTTGTAATGGCTGAACGATAAAAGAAAAAAAAAACAGCTCTTATAGTATTTTTGTTTGAATTCGATTCTCACTGTCATTGTTGAAGTTACTATAGATTTTTTATGGCCTTGAAATTTTCTCTAATCCTGAATTAGAGATACCTTTCCTCCTTTTAATTTTTTTAATAAAAATAAAATAACTTTTATATATATATATATATATATATATATATATATATATATATATATATATATATATATATATATACACACGGTTTGTATTATCATAATATTAATTATGTGATTCTATGATAGGGCTTGAAATATATAAATATATATGGTGTAGCATCTATATGCCAAAATTGTAGCTACTTATGTGTTAGTATAGGTAATGAAAATTGATCTAATAGTAGTAAGGGGTATAAAATAAAGTTCCCATGGTTTTCATGTGGCTTAATTAAATATAATAATATCATGACTTTAATTGGTGTTGACGGGTTAATAATAATATTTATAATATTGTCACATGGGAATAGGGGATTCGAATAATCAATTTTCATATTTTATTTTAGTACAAATACTTGGAAAGTTTCTAGATCATGTTCACACACTGTCAATGTTAAAGTAAAAATGTCACCCAAACAAAAAATGTTAAAGAAAAAAAGAAAAAAAAAATCATGGTTAGAAGTTATGAGTTATGATTGCACATGCATGGTTTTGTCAAATTTAAATGACACTAAATATTATTTGAATGCCATTTCAGGATTTTTTTTTAATTAAATTAAATTTACAGAATACATTTTCAGTTCTGGATTTTTCTCATGATTAATTATTTTATTTTATTTAAATCTCTAATAATTTATTTTTGATGTTAATTGATAATTTTATTACGATTGTGTTCTATATTCTGTCAAAAGTGTATGAATAATATTGCACAATTGACTTGAAAATCGTGATAAAATTATAATAGTAAGAAAATCAATTAATATTGATAATTAATTAATAAAATATCTGGATATGATAGGACCAGGTTTGATCTGATAGATAGACGAAAAGTGCCGAAGTCTAAGAGATTGGAGGATGCGTGGAGCATCATTGTGCGAAAGGATGCCGTTTTCTACGACGTTCTGTATTTGGAAGGCTATACAAGTTGTCCGCTCTTCTTGTAGACATGATGATCATTTACGAGTAACATTTTGAGGCTGGGATGTGCTTGTTGCTATTGTCTTTTTTTTGTTGAAGTTTTACGGGAGTTCAATATCTGTCCCAATCAGATCCATTCGAATGGTGGAGGATGATGGTAGGGTTCCATTTTGTGGCGTGGTTGTTGGGGGGGGGGGGGGGGGGGGGGGTGGGCTTCAGTGCTTGAATAGGCGGTCAATCCGGGAGTCTTCCAATCTCTAGAAAAATGGGTCTCAATAATTTTATGGATTAGTGAGGTCTTACTGGAGGTGACATTGCCACCCATTACTCCGTCGAGAGTCCTTTTATCAAGATATCTTTAGAAATTGGATTCCAGCATACATTAGGCCCGATGGATGGGGCCACCACTGAGTTTATAGTAGGTTGCATTGCTAGTAAATGGCATAAAACATGATGCACTAATATCGAGGTTGCCTTCATGACTAGCATTGTCACCCTGATGGCAGTGTTGGTTGGGAAGACGTGGAGGGTTGATATTGTGCGGACACCTAGGTCCTCAAGAACTCACACATTTTCCAGTTGTCCTCTCTTAGGATTTGTCGTTGACCAATAATTTTCATCTGTATCATCGTTTGAATGGACTGAGTGGTCTAAAAGCTCTTCAGTATGCTGATTAACTACATTGAGGGTTTGATGGATTATTTTCCATTAGTAGGGGACCTAAATTCTGCGGTTGTATTGTTTGGCCCTGTTGAACTCCAGTCGAGGGGGAGCTAGTGTTGGGAATTGAGAGATTCTCCATTTCTTTGAATGGATTCAGAGTTATCTGAGAGTCAGACATTGCATTGTATGAGAATGTAGATGCCGGGAGGGCCAAACTGTGAGAATGAGAAATGATTACTCAACGCTCACCGCACCAAATAATGAGAATATGATAATTAAGTTAGTTTTGAGAAGAGATAACAGGGATTAATAACCAATGATTTAACATGAGAACACTCTAACGATCAAGTTAGTTTCGAGAAGAGATAACATGGTTTAATAACCAATGAGAGTAAGAGAGGGAGATTAGGATCCATTTTCCATTAACGAGGTCTTCCTATTTATAGAAGTTGGACATCTGGTCCATTTCCCATAATACCCTTGAGCTATGGCTAGATGGGTCAGAGTCCTATCGGGCTTACCCTTTGTACGAGTTTAGAGGGTTCCATTAGGCTGACTTGGCTTATGAGCCCATATTTCTCATCATACACTTTTTGAGAAAAAGAATTTGTTTTTTTTTTAAAAAGGAATTTATTTATATTTACTTACACTAAGAGATAAGTTTAGACTTTTAGTATCAAGACAATTGACTGTAATTATAATTATGTCATGATTAAGAAGAAATAAATTAATTTCGGCATGTAAAGTACTCTCTCCGTTCTTTTTATATGTCGTTTAAGGTTTTTCATCAAGACTAATGCAATATTAATGAAACTATTAAAATGACTCATTTACTTTCTTTTTTTTTTTTTTGTACTTTTCTATCGTAAATCTCCACTTTCTATGTAAATGTTTCTCTCTTCTTAATTTGTATAGATTAATTAAGGTTATTTACATTAATAGTATACCTCTCTCTTATCATAAATCAGAGTAAATTAGATAAATTATTATAAAAAGTGTATTAACAGGATATATAAAAAAGAATAATTTAAAGGGTTTAAAATATCATAAAATAAAAAAACGGATGGAGTAGAAATTTAAAAGAAAAGTATAACAGATCAACCAATATAATCTTTTAAAAAATGTAATTACTATTTTATTGTCTTAAAGAAAATTAGACAATATATAAAAAAAAGGTTGAAGTATATTAATTATTTTTCTTCTATTGTATAATAAACAATCCAAATTTGCAACTTAAAATATATGATATAATCCGTCAAGAAAACTTTCAAGTTTATCATTTAGGTTTTGAGAAGCCGAAAAATAAGCTTCAACTTTACTTTATTCTGATTTTTTTATTGAATAAATTTTTTAATCAATTTACTATCACAATAGGTTTGATAGTTTCTCTTTTATTTGAATTTTTTTTGTTCTTGTTTCGTTTCTCCTTATATGGATGATTGTGGGTTGTCTCTCTATATGAGTGATTGTAGTTTGTCTCATTGTATGAGTGTTATCATGTTTTTTTTATGAAAAAACAAAATAGTTTTGTCTACTCTGATTCATTGAAAGATTATGAAGTCATTCCTAGAGAGAAAGACTTTGAAGTTGATTATGGATGGAGTCTGTGTCGGGCCATTGTGCCAAAAACATTTTTAAGCATTATATATTATTGCTCTATTACGAGCTATGATATTAAAAATGCAGATTCAAGCTCATCTGATATATTTCTGGATTTTAATTTTTTAATTATGTATTTCGAGATATACTATTTTTTTCATGAATAAATCAATTATTTTTTTCTAAAAAATAAAATATGACATTTAGGGTTTAGACATGGACGAATCTAGAGGGGTGCTTAGGCACCCACTGGTCCTCGAAAAAATGATAAAAATTATATGAAAACGATGTATAAGGTTTAATCTTTTTTATATAAAAATACTTAAAAAAATATTAATTTGACATTCACAAATCACAAGACACCGTACATGTAACATCATGGTTCAATACCATGTAGATACTGTCCATTTTGATCCAAATCTAACACTTTGGGCCTCATGGTTTTAAAACGCGTCTGCATGTATTAGATTCATATCTTACTAATAAGCCCCAGTCACTCCCTCACCATTTCCGATGTGGGATTCAGTTCATTCCTGCCCCATCGTCATCCCTTAGGGTCACTCCGGACTGGGTCGTTACAGGCCCACCAGCTTCCGCCTGGTTCGTCCCCGAACCACACATCGTACGTGGAGAGTCGGCTCTGATACCAATTGTAACACCCTGGTTTAATACAATGTAGATATTGTCCACTTTGGTCCAAATCCAATACTTTGGGCCTCACGGCTTTAAAACGCGTCTGCATGTATTGGATTATCATCTTACTAATAAGCCTCAATCACTTTCTCTCCACTTCCGATTTGGGATTCAGTTGATTTCTACCACATCGTCATCCCTTAGAACCGCTCCTTGCTCAGACCTTCTACTCCAACGCCACCCACTCCGAACCGGGTCGTTACAATAGATACCTTGTTTTGTTAGTAAATTCTCGATACATCATTGAGTTTAGATATAATGTAAAAATGTAATCAATTAACTGAGAATGTAAAATTATAGAAGCATAATAAACAGTAATAAATGTATTATTGATTGATGCAGAGGTATCTATTTGTCGCAACCAAAATCGTCAAACATTTGACCTTTTTGAGCTTAAATTAATTGGTAGTATTAATTAGAAATAATGAGGTTGGGTCCCTCATGCTTGGGAAGGCATTCTTGGTTACATATAAAGGAACAATCGAAATTATTGTAAAGATTTAGCCCAAAACAAACGGTAAAAGTAATATTTTGATTATATTGTTGTTTAAATTAGGTTTAATGCTTCTCCAGCTCCCTTAACTTATTCAAATTAGTCATTTTACCCATCCAACTCATTGAATGTCCTATTTACCCCTTAACTACATAAAAATGGTATTTCTCACCCCCTTAACTTGTCCAAATTTGTCATTTTACCCATTCTCAACTCATCGAATATCATATTTACCCCATTAACTCCATAAAAATGGTATTTCTCACCATTTATGATCATATTTACCCTCTTAACTCCATAAAAATGGTATTTCTTATCCCTTTATAGTAGTCAAAAAAGTTGAAAAAGAGAAAGAACGAATAAAAAATACAAATAACAAGAATATTAATATTAATATAAACAAGTTAAATATATTATATGTAGGGATAATGTACCAAAATAGGCCTATGATTTTTGAAGAAGTATCAATTTAGGTTCCACTTGCAAAATAACATAAATATAGGTTTAACGTTTAAAAAAAGTTATCAATTTAGGCTTCGATAACGAATTGTAAGGGGGTGAAAAATATCACTTTTATGGAGTTAAGGGGGTAAATAGAACATTCTATGAGTTGAGGGGATAAATGGACAAGTTGAGGGGGTGAGAAATACCACTTTTATAGAGTTAAATGGGTAAATAAGATATTCGATGAGTTGAATGGGTAAAATGATCAATTTGGACAAGTTAATGGGGTTGGAGAAGCATTAGGCCTTTAAATTACTTTAATAAGCTTTTGTATTTTAATTTGACCTTAATTAATTTTTGTATTACTTATAATTTTCGAATAATTTAGTCTCTCTACTGACAAATTCATCATCAAAGAAAGATGGAAGATATGTCTGATATATTAATTGTTAGGGTTCCATCTAATCCCTACGGAGCTCAAAGTTCATCCCATTCGAGCTGGACAAATTTTTTTGCCTACATCGCATTAAAACATCATCGTTTTGGTGTTGGCTAAAACATTAAAAGTATCCAATGTGAAAATGGTATATATATTTAATTTTCTATTAGTTCAATCTAGTTTCTAATAAATTATGCTTCATCTATTTCCTTATATAAGTCATTCTAAAGTATTTCACACAAATTAATAAATACAATTTTTTTAATTAAAGGCTGGTTATCGAGGAGGAGCCGAAGACGGACATCCCAGCAAAGCTGGCAACCCCGACCTTAACCCCATGACCCCGAACCAATATTATTAAAAGAGAAAATAAAAAATCCGAATACATAAGAATGAAAGAATAAAAAATACAAAACATGATAAAGAGAAACGGTAAGAGCACCGTCCTCCCCTATTATGAAGAAAAACCGATTTACAGAAGTTCGGAATATCATCCCACCACGTAAAACTAGAAGCTGTCCGTCCAAAGTTTGCAAGCGAATCCGCAACCTGATTCCCTTCGCGGAAAATATGAGAAACAACACAGTTCATAGCTTCAACCTGTGTCAAACAATTTAACCAATTCTGTCTAATTATCCAAGGAATCGATGTGGATTTGGATTTCAGTATCTGCACTACATACATAGAGTCGCTTTCAATCCAAATATTCCGCCAACCTTTGTTGTAAGCCAAATCAATAGCATGAACAGCCGCAGACAGCTTAGCAAGGAAGGCAAACGAACTGGTGATTGGAAAAGTAAATGCTCCCAGACACAAACCAGTACTTGAGCGAAAAATTCCTCCGCATCCGGCCGGTCCAGGGGAACCCAATACAGAGGCATCAGTGTTGATCTTCGTCCAATCTCTCGGAGGAAGCTGCCAAACAACCGGGATGATTCGCGGCCCTTTAGCAAACCTTTTAGGAATCCCGAGCTCTCCCAAAATTTGTGTTTCCACTAACGAATTCCAAGTAGTACCTCGGTCCGTGTGAGAAGATTCTCTCAAAGCTCTCTAAATGCGTCTTAAAACTATTACTGTTTCCGATTTTTCATCCTAAAAACTGCATCTATTCCGAGTAATCCACAATGCCCAAATAGAATTTCCAATTGCAGCTGCCCATAATTCAGAAATTTGAGAGCTAAAGCGCTGAACTACATCATCACTTATGAGATCTTTAAGTGTCGAGCTTGTGTTGATCCGGCGTCCAAACAACGAGCTAATACCTTGCCAGATAATTCTAGCAAACGGACAAGTGACGAAAAGATGATCAATTGATTCCACATCAGACAAACATAAGCTACAGCGCGAGACAATAAAACAACCACGAAATCTCAGCTTGTCGTGAGTAGACAAATAGCCGAGATAGGCATGACATGCGACCAACGAATGTGCAGGAGGGATGCACGGATGTCGAAGGAAACGACACCATTGTTGCTGATCAATCGGATCCCCTAAGCCAAGCATACAACAATTTAATAGTAAGAACCCCACTCACAGCAGGCTTCCACGTGAAACAAAATAAAAAATTAATACTTGGAACGAAAAACTAAACTAAAAATTCTTGAAAAACTAAAATGATTTGTATTTGGAGGAAAACTAATTTCCTAGGATGACTTATATAAAGGAATGAAAGAAGTAACATTTTTTTTTATTTTCAGTTTTAAATTTTTTATATTTTTCATAAATTAAAATTTAATTTAGAAATTAAGTTATTTGAGTATAAAAAATAAGAAATTAATTTTTTTAATGAAAAAAATATAATAAAAATATTATGAAAATAGAGAATATACTAGAGTTAAAATGGATAAAAACTTTCTAAAGTAAATTGTGATTGATGGGGTTGAACCTAAAACTTGAATCATGCATCTTAAACCATTTCATCTATTTTAAAATATTGAAATAACATTACAAGAGTCAATATAAACTAATATTAGGGGGCTACAAGGGGAGAAAGCATCGGTCTCAAGGGTGGAGCTGGTGGTCGAAGGGGCTTCGGACCTTGGATTGGCTCCGACCCTATATATATATATATATATCGGAGAGATCAAGTGAAAACATCTCGCTATACGAGAACAAATTATTTATGTGAGAATATTAATGACATTATTGTAAATATTTTTTACAGTGGTAAGTACTTTTTCGATCTCCTTCTATTATTTGCGACCTCCTTCTTCGTTTTTCTGTTTTTCTGTTTTTTTTTCTTTTTTTCCTGTTTTTTTCTTTTTGTTTATTTTATTTATTTATTCTCTCTGATGATTTTATTTCGGTTCAGATATGTTAAAATTGTTACCGGCGAATAATGGTTAAAGGCGAAAGCGACGGACAAAATCTGAATCCTTCATGATGTTGCTCATATTCTAGTTTCTATATGTTTCAATGTCATGCATAAAACTTTTTAGAACACATGATGTAACATAAAGAACATATGTGACATTATTTAGAACATTCTACTTAACTTTTTAGAACACATGCTATAAAATATATAACATATACTCCAACATAGTTATGTTATGCATATGTTCTAAAACGAATGTCTTATGTTCTAAACTTAATGTCTAATTCTTTTGTGCTTTGTTTAAATATGTGTTGGGAGCTATATTGTGCTTGTTGAGGAAGAATCCATCCTATTAGGAGTCAATGGGATGTAACATTGTGGTGAAGAGTGTGAGCTGAAGGGAAATAGACAAACGTTTGGCAGCGGAAATATAAAATTTTTAACATTTTTCCACTAACCCAAGATCCGTTAATAGTTATTTCATATAAAGAGGGATAGAAGGAAATACCTTTCGATGTTCTATCTACTGTTACAATCGAAGTGCCCACAACTCTTACTTCGAGTTCCCGAGCATAAGACAAAAACACAATCCAAAATCAAGTTAGATATCAACCGTATAAAACAATCAAGAATAGATTGTCTCTAATAAATCAACACAAGATCAAGGAATAAGAGAAAGAGATGAAAATCAATTGAACGGAAGGAAGCGGTGGATAATCTCGTCCTCTAGTGTGGGTCGAAATTCTCTCTCCCGGGTTGAGTATGTGTCTTTCGAAAATCACATATAAGGGGGGTATTTATATTCTATTGTATCTAAACCCTAGTTAGATAGAATTAGGTTACTGAATAAGAATTTAATTCGAAATATAATTCTTATTTATTATTTACAATTATATCTTAAATATAAAGATAATAATAATAACCTTATAGGATAATAATAGGAGCAATTTAATCTCATTAAAACTCCTAACTTATTTATCCTTTAATTAATTTAATTCACAATTATAATCTAATTAGAATTGTTAAAATCAAATTAAATATTTATGTATTTATCATACATAAAAATCGTCCCACCCCTATCTACTGGGCCTTAGTGGACTCAGTTGGGCTTCCATCAATTAATTAACATGTGTTTCTCTTTTGGGCTCCAAGTCTTATGTGTGACCCATTAGGTTCTTATTGCTTCTAGCCGTATGCAACTATTAAATTAATTTTCACATAATTATATTTAATCTTTGCATAACGGAATGAGTACGCGAAATGTGATTAGCAAATCCGAAACATTCCCCCAGAGCTATAAGAAGACAGATTGATTCTGTCGTTGACCTTTCCATATTAGTTATAGTATAATTCGATCCTTTATCAACTACATCCTTGAACTGAATCTTATGACTATGGATAATGTCAAGTCACATATAGCGAGACGTTCGTTTTACTTGTACAGGCCGAGTCAACTCCAATTAGATAGGTTAAGTGAAATCTGTATTTCAAGTCTTAAGTTATCACCTTGCAAGGATTTAGAGTCAAGTCTTCGACAAGCGATCCTTGGACGTATCTCCCATTCATCGGGAGTGACAAATGCTCAATCCAATGTATAATTATCCTGCAATTACTTCCTATGATACCCAACGTCTGCCGTTCACACCCCAGAGTCATCTCTGTTATGGATCGTGTTACAACAGGATCAAAGCATCATATTCCATAATCCAGAATCACCAATTAACATTCCTTTGAGTCTGAGGATTACTTATACCTATTAATACTAATGAGATGAACAGGTGACAAGGATGAATCTACCCATCCTGTTATCTCAAGTCGCCCCAATCCTAATGAACTCCCTTTCATTGGATCCATGCAACTGTCCAGATTATCTGTATATCTGAAGCTTGTGAGATCAGCTTTATGTCTTGACAGAAGACATTGTTACATGCAAGTCTCAACAGTGATATGTCAATCCTAAACATATTACTTGACTTGGGGTGGTTTTAAGTTTATTAGTTTATTATAAAGTTTCGTCTCACTTCATGCTTGTATGAACACTTTATAATCACTTTAAACAAACTTAGGGATTTCCTTTTGTTAGACTTATTTAGTTCTTTAAAAGGGGTTGCCTTTATATAGTTACGAAACCATATCTTATTAAAACAAATGATATAAAGAACACTTCATTCATATTTAGTTTATATCCTAGAACAATTGTCTATAGGACACTAAACCCCAACATACTCCCACTTGGACTAAAGCCAATTGTTTCTACAACTTATCCCAGTAGAAGTTAGATGATGATCATGTACTTTCTGGGCTAAGGGCTTTGTCAATGGATCTGCAACGTTGTCCTCAGTAGGTACTCTTTCTATTCTCACATCTCCTCTTGCCACAATCTCTCTTACAATGTGGTATCGCTTTAGGGAATGCTTGGATGCATTA
Organism: Euphorbia lathyris; assembly: GCF_963576675.1. Classification (NCBI taxonomy): domain Eukaryota; kingdom Viridiplantae; phylum Streptophyta; class Magnoliopsida; order Malpighiales; family Euphorbiaceae; genus Euphorbia; species Euphorbia lathyris. The sequence goes on along the minus strand of NC_088910.1, from coordinate 26,084,228 downwards.
TGAGACTTTGGTTCCTTTGCTTGCGCAATGGCTCCATTGTTATCACAGTACAGTGTAATGGGATTTACAATGTCAGGCACCATACCAAGTTCAGTAATTAACTTCTTAATCCAAACCGCTTCCTTTGCTACTTCCGCAGCAGCGATGTACTCTGACTCGGTCGTAGAGAAAGCTACGCTTCCCTTCTTGGAACTCTTCCAACTGACTGCGCCCCCATTCAAGATAAATAGGTATCCTGATTGGGATCTAAAATCGTTCTCATCTGTGAGATGACCGGCGTCTGAAAATCCTTCTATTTTCAGATCCCCTTCTCCGTACACTAGGAACATGTCTTTAGTCCTTCTCAAGTACTTAAGAATGTTCTTGATGGTATTCTAGTGCTCGTCTCCTGGATTACCTTGATAACGACTCATTATACTTAACGTGAACGCTACGTCAGGTCTAGTGCAAAGCATAGCATACATAATCGAACCGATTGCGCTGGCATACGGGATTATAGCCATGCGCTTTTTATCATCTTTGGTTTTAGGACATTGATGATTGCTTAACTTTACTCCATGTACCATGGGTAAGTTACCTCGTTTCGATTCAAGCATGCTAAACCGCTTTAGCACCTTTGCAATGTATGTAGCCTGTGAAAGACCAAGCAGTCTTCTTGATCTATCTCTGTAGATCTTTATACCAAGTATATAAGCTGCTTCACCAAGGTCTTTCATGGAGAAGTTACCTGATAACCATACTTTTACCGACTGTAGTAGAGCTATGTCATTTCCCATTAATAATATATCGTCCACATATAATATTAGAAATGCAACTGAGCTCCCACTTGCTTTCTTGTAAATACAAGCTTCTTCGCAATTTTGTTCGAAACTAAATTGTTTTATGGTTTCATCAAAACGCTTGTTCCAGCTTCTAGATGCTTGCTTGAGTCCATAAATGGATCTCTATAGTTTGCAAACCTTGTTTGCATCCTTTGATATGAAACCTTCAGGTTGCATCATATATGCATCCTCAAGCAGGTTTCCATTTAGGAAAGTTGTTTTCACATCCATTTGCCAAATCTCGTAATCATAGTGAGCAGCAATAGCGAGCATTATTCTGATTGATTTGGACATAGCCACAAGAGAGAAAGTTTCGTCATAATCAATTCCTTGTTTCTGACGATATCCTTTCGCAACTAACCTAGCTTTGTAGGTGCTAACCTTTCCATCCATGTCAGTCTTCTTTTTGAAGATCCACCTGCACCCAATGGGTTTTATCCCTTCGGGTGGATCAACCAAAGTCCAAAATTGGTTGGTGTACATGGAATCTATTTCAGAATCCATGGCCTCGAGCCATGCTTTAGAATCTGGACTGGTAAGAGCCTCTTCGTAGTTTTTGGGTTCGTCATCTAACACGGGAACCTCATTATTATCTCCCACTAGAAAACCATATCTAATTGGGATTTCACGAACTCTTTGTGATCTACGAATGGGTGGCACTTGAGTCTCATCTAATGGGACTGCTTCGGGTTCCTCAACCGCCTCTGTTGTTTCAGTCGGTCTTTCTTGTTCTTGAACTTCATCAAGTTCAATCATGCTTCCCTTTTCTGTTTCTTCGAGAAACTCTTTCTCCAAGAAGGTTGCGTGCTTGGATACTATTACTTTCTGATCATCTAGATGATAGAAGTAATACCCCACAGTTTCCTTAGGGTATCCAACGAAGAAACACTTATCAGATTTAGAATCTAGTTTGTCTGACGCTATGCATTTGACAAATGTTGAACAACCCCATACTCTCATGAATGAGAATGTGGGTTTCCTACCAACGAACAATTCATATGGTGTGGAACTAGCGGATTTAGTTGGCACTCGATTTAGGGTGAAGAGGGCAGTTTCTAAGGCATAGCCCCAGAATGTCTTTGGAAGCAACGATATGCTCATCATAGATCGTACCATATCTAGTAAGGTACGGTTCCTCCTTTCGGATACACCATTATATTGTGGTGTATATGGAGGTGTCCATTGTGAGCATATTCCACATTCAGTTAGATAATTCAGAAAATCATCTGAAAGATATTCGCTACCTCGATCAGATCGAAGTATCTTTATTTTCTTTCCTAATTGATTTTCTACTTCATTCTTGAAGCATTTGAATTTCTCAAAAGCTTCGGACTTGTGCTTCATTAAGTAAACATAACCATATTTGGAATGGTCATCTATGAAGCTTATGAAGTATCTGAATCCTCCTCTTGCTTGGACTGACATAGGACCGCATACATCTGAATGTATTAATCCTAGAGTGTCTAATACACGGTCACCTTTATTGCTAAAAGGTGTCTTTGTCATTTTACCTTTTAAACATGCTTCGCATGTTTCCAATGATTCAGAATCAATTGAATCTATAAGCCCATCTTGGTGTAGCTTAAGCATGCATCTTTTGTTTATATGGCCTAAATGACAATGCCACAAGTAAGTTGAATTATCTAGCTTATGTCTTTTGGTATCAATTGCGAAAACATAAATTTTGTCATCTAGCACATAAATCCCATTTTGTGATATTCCTGAAAAATAGAAAATCTCATCTCTATAAAATTCGCAATGTTTATCTTTTATTGAAATATGAAAAAACTGTCATCAACAAGACGACTAATAGAAATAATGTTTTTAGACATTTCAGGAACATACAAACAATTCCCTAATTCTATTACAAGCCCAGAGGGCAAACTTAAAGCATAATCTCCAACAGCGAGGGCGGAAACTCTTGCTCCATTTCCTACTCGCAAGTTTATGCTTCCTTTCTTCAATTCCTTAGTCCGATTTAGTTCCTGCATATTTGTACAAATATGAGATCTGCATCCGGTATCAAGTACCCAAGATTTAGACTGTGAAATTGTATTTATTTCAATATAGAACATACCAGATGTTGAAGCACCGTCCTTTCCCTTCTTGAGGGAGGCTAGGTACTCCTTGCAGTTCCTTCTCCAATGCCCGTCTTTACCACAGAAGTGGCACTCTCCCTTGGGCTTCTTCACTTCCTTTCCCTTAGCTCTAGTGGGATGGCCCTCTTGCCTTTCTTGGGATATTTAGGATTGGGAAAATTCCCCTTCCTCTTCTTTGATCCCTTTATGACAAGAGCCGGTATTGCCTTGTCTTTCTTCATATTGGGCTCAACTGACTTGAGCATATTTGCTAGCTCTTCAAGAGATGTTTGCAAGTCATTCATCTGGTAGTTCATGATGAACTGTGAATAACTCTCTGGGAGGGATTGAAGAATTAAGTCTATGCTTAGTTCGTTATCCATCGCGAATCCAATACTAGAAAGCTTGGTAATATAGCCAATCATCTTGACATAATGTGTCATCACAGATGTGCCCTCTTGCATCCTGCAACGATATAGCAATTTTGATATCTCGTAGCGTTCGCACCTAGTTTGTTTCCCAAACAATTCCTTTAGGTGTATGATGATGGAATAGGCATCCATTTCCTTATGTTGCCTTTGCAATTCCGGTGTCATCAATGCAAGTATGATGCATCCCGCATGATCGTCATCAGCTTTGTGCTTTTGGTAAGCATCAATCTCTTCGATGGGAGCATCATCAGTTGGGATAGGGGGTATCGTTGTATCAAGTACATACCCTATCTTATCGAACTTCAAAACGATTTTGAGGTTACGAAACCAGTCGGTGAAGTTTGAACCGTTCAACTTGTTATCGGTAAGTATATTTTGCAGATTGATTTTAGTCATGATTTTAGGAGTGTTTTAATTTAAACCTGAAAGTGAGAAAGAGTAAACGTACGTTATTCATTTGCTTTAAAATACATCAATCTAAAATTATAGGCCTTTTGTTCATTTTAGATTGCTCCCACTATTTTGCCAAATTAATAGCCCTCCATATTAATTCGAAGAATTTCGCAAATCCTTTAGTGAGCTAGGATCCTAACTCCTGAGATTTCACCTTGAGTTTGCTCAACAAGCTAGTCTCATTTGTTAGGTAGATTCATGTAATCAATCACATCTTTGATGTGATTCCTAGGTTATTGGGTTACTAACCACATTAGTAACTAATATGCTATTCACATTAATCCCAACCATATTGCCCATTAGTTTATGACAACATGAGTTTGCTCATCCAATTATCATAATCTAATTTAAGTATTACCCCATATTCATGAAAAGATGATTTTTCAATAATTCAGGTGTTACCATAAGACCCCGAGCTTGAGTTTGCTCAACAACCCAAAGGCCCCCAGTACTGCCGGCTGAATTATAATATTAGGGAGGGGCAACCGATTTTAATAACTTGCTTATTTACTTAACTTTTAATTAGTGAATGATTTTTATTTTAAGTCTCATAATCTAACTTAGTCTTGATTTGTTTTAGCATACATCAGACACATACATTGGTGTTATGGACATATAATCTAAATTATTCCGTCGAGCCAGAGACGGAATAAAAGGCCAAACCTAGGGAAATACTAACTATTACATATTTCTCTTTAGGTCCTCCGTCTTCTCCATGGCGCCTTGAAATTACATATTAATTTCTATACTACTAAAGAAAACTTCAATTAACTTGAAGGGAATTAGATGAAAGAAGAAATTACAATAGATAGTAGAAAGGCAGGACTCGCAGGCCCTATTTCAAAAATACCAAAAGACTAAAAGGAAGGTCCAAATATGTCCATAACTCCAAACATGCATAGACTCAATTAAATAAATTTAATTGGTTGATTACATAAAATATTTTATGTAATATTTAGGTTAATCACATTAACTCATCAAATTAACTTTCATCCAATTTTAATTCTAATAGTTTCGTATATTAACCTTTTAGATTAATACAACTATACAAAACTTTAATTTATGCATGTCCCAATTATTTTGATTTCAATTCATTTAATACTTTTGATTTACAAATAGGTAAAACAAACTTTTAAATAAATCCATTCATTCGATAATCAAAACAGAAAACTATTAATTTCTGAAACATATATATATATATATGTAAAAAATATTTTCAAACAATTTTAAAATATGTGGGTTTCGGGACGGGCCCGAGGACGCGGCTGCTGTCGTTTGGCAGCAGCCCTGTCGCGTCTGGCCCTTGCCATTGCCTTGCGGCAGCGGCGGCCAGCCGATGTGCGGTTGCTGCCGCGAGGCAGCAACCGCGGGACAGCGGCCGGGTTGCGCCGCAAGGCGCGACCCGAGCTGCTATCCATTTATATTTTTTTTATAATTACATATATATATATATATATATATATATATATATATATATATATATATATCAGTTTTAAAACGATTTTCAGAAAATAAGAAAACCTATTATAGATTTTCCGTTTGATCTTTAAAATCAATAAAGTTAACTTTTATCAATCTAACTATAAAACTAATAGATTTTGTTATAATGATTATCAACCGAAATAATTAGGAACATAGGCATAAACTATTTTAATTAACAATTAATTAAAACTTATTTATCTTTAGAACTAATTAATCAAAATACTTTTGTTAATTAACCTAACTATAAATATTTATTCAATCTGATTGAAAAACTTCTAAATTTTCATATATGAAATAACGGATTTAACGCAGGCTCTGATACCACTGAAGGGAAATAGGCAAACGTTTGGCAACGGAAATATAAAAATTTTAACCTTTTTCCATTAACCCAAAGATCCGTTAATCGTTATTTCATATAAAGAGGGATAGAAGGAAATACCTTTCGATGTTCTATCTACTGTTGCAATCGAAGTGCCCACAACTCTTACTTCGAGTTCCCGAGCACAAGACAAAAACACAATCCAAAATAAAGTTAGATATCAACCGTATAAAACAATCAAGAATAGATTATCTCTAATAAATCAACACAAGATCAAGGAATAAGAGAAAGAGATGAAAATCAATTGAACGGAAGGAAGCGGTGGATAATCTCGTCCTTTATTGTGGGTCGAAATTCTCTCTCCCGGGTTGAGTATGTGTCTTTCGAAAATCACATATAAGGGGGGTATTTATATTCTCTTGTATCTAGACCCTAGTTAGATAGAATTAGGTTACTGAATAAGAATTTAATTCGAAATATAATTCTTATTTATTATTTACAATTATATCTTAAATATAAAGATAATAATAATAACCTTATAGGATAATAATAGAAGCAATTTAATCTCATTAAAACTCCTAACTTATTTATCCTTTAATTAATTTAATTCACAATTATAATCTAATTAGAATTGTTAAAATCAAATTAAATATTTATGTATTTATCATACATAAAAATCGTCCCACCCCTATCTACTGGGCCTTAGTGGACTCAGTTGGGCTTCCATCAATTAATTAACATGTGTTTCTCTTTTGGGCTCCAAGTCTTATGTGTGACCCATTAGGTTCTTATTGCTTCTAGCCGTATGCAACTATTAAATTAATTTTCACAGAATTATATTTAATCTTTGCATAACGGAATGAGTACGCGAAATGTGATTAGCAAATCCGAAACATTCCCCCAGAGCTATAAGAAGACAGGTTGATTCTGTCGTTGACCTTTCCGTATTAGTTACAGTATAATTCGATCCTTTATCAACTACATCCTTGAACTGAATCTTATGACTATGGATAATGTCAAGTCACATATAGCGAGACGTTCGTTTTACTTGTACAGACCGAGTCAACTCCAATTAGATAGGTTAAGTGAAATCTATATTTCAAGTCTTAAGCTATCACCTTGCAAGGATTTAGAGTCAAGTCTTCGACAAGCGATCCTTGGACGTATCTCCCATTCATCAGGAGTGACAAATGCTCAATCCAATGTATAATTATCCTGCAATTACTTCCTGTGATACCCAACGTCTGCCGTTCACACCCCAGAGTCATCTCTGTTATGGATCGTGTTACAACAGGATCAAAGCATCACATTCCAACAGGATCGTGTTGATCTATTAGAAAAGCTCATGATCCTTATTTAACAATTGACACGCTATGTGGACTATCAAAATCAGCAGCTACATTCGGATTAAAATCCCACACGCTGTGTAGCTATTTCCACATGTCGTATGAGCTTCTAATGATGTAGATTAAAGTCGACTGAGAGTTTTAATCGTAAACTCACAAAGATTACAAACTTCTCTAGCTAAAATAGAAGGTTGAATAAACCCAAACAAGGAAAACCTTGGTGCTCCAATGGAGGCTTGAATTTCAATTTCATCAAAGTTACTAAACATTACAAAAAGGAGAGTTTATATACTCTCACCTAAATATGAGGAAAGGACCCTAAAGCCCCTAAGTAGGGCTTGTAGTTTAGCATTAAGGATAGGGTCACAATGGGAAAGGGAAATAGTAAGGGTAGTTTTAGTAAATAAAGAGTAGTGGCAACAGTAATTTCAAATGGAGCAGAAATGGTCCCCAACAATCAAGAACTTGCAGAAGTCTTCCCTCCTGGGCATGCCCCATGCCTCAGGCATCACGCCTCGCATCCTTGACCCCCTGGACCTGGAGACTCGGACTGATGGGTTTTACGCGTGGCGTCCAAGGTGGCATGCCCTGCGTGGTTGATCTCCTAGACATTCTTTTCTCCAGAGGTTGGCTCCACGCTCTGTGCACATGGTGGGGCGCCCCGCGTGTGGGCTACTAGACTATCGTCTGGAAACGGGGCTCTCCATGCTCCACGTATTAGGAGGCATGCCTCGCATGCTCTGCTGGCTACCCTTGCTCTCGCCTTCTTCGGATGGTCTCCCCCGCGTTCCGTCTCTCGGCTCCGGGTTCGGACTTAGGGAAAGGATGCCCTCATCATTCTCCCCTTCTTTGAAAGAGTCGGACTCCGCCTCCGAGGCCTTGGTTGGTAATGTTCCCTCCGATTTCCACAAGCTAAGGTCCTGCACATTGAAAGAAGAAGACATCTTCTTAAGCCAATTAGGAAGGGTTAGTTGGTAGGTATTGGCACTAATCTTCTTGGCAACTCGGTACGGGCCATACTTCCTCGGCCTTAATTTTCTACTAGTGGCATGCATGAGCCGCTCTTTACCCAAATACACCATCACCTCATCCCCAACCTCAAACTGCACATCCCTCCAGTGTTCATCAACTTTGGCCTTGACCTTGTTATTTTTCTCCTCGATGCTATGCCGAACTTCTTAGTGCATTTGATGGTAATCATTGGCCAAATTATGGGCAGTTATACTCTTCTTCTCTCCCTTTGGAACCTCTCCCAAATCAAGTGAATGGTTGGGCGCCTTGGTGTACACGACCTCAAAAGGGGTCTTTCCGGTGGTAGAACTCACGACGGAGTTATAAGCAAACTCGGCTTGAGCGATCACATAGTCCCACATCTTGGGCTTGTCCCGACATTTGCTTCTTAATAGATTTCCCAAGGTCCGATTTACCGCTTCAGTTTGCCCATCCGTTTGGGGGTGGGCCGTGGTACTAAACTTCAAGGCGGTTCCAAGAATAGCCCACAAAGTCCACCAAAAGTGGCTAACGAATTTCGTGTCTCGGTCCGACACCATGCTCTTGGGAACCCCGTGTAATCTCACCACCTCACGGAAGAAAAGTTTAGTAATGGCGGTGGCATCATTAGTCTTTTGACACGGGATGAAGTGGACCATTTTTGAGAACCTATCCACTACCACGAAAATAGAATCCATACCGCGTTGAGTCCTCGGTAGCCCCAACACAAAATCCATTGAGAGATCCTCCCAAATGGTTTCCGGAACTGGTAAGTGCATACGTAACCCGACATTGGTAGCATGTCCCTTGGAGGTTTGTCAAATCTCACATCGCTCCACGATATACGCCATATCTCTCCTCATCCTATGCCAAAAGCAACGGGAGCTAACCGCGCCCAAGGTCTTATCCCTACCAAAGTGTCCTCCTAACACCCCTCCATGTAGTTCCCGGATCACTCGTTCCCATATTGACGTGCTCGAAAGACACAACTGACTTCCCCTTATAAGGAACCCATCTACCAACTGATATTCGCCTCCTTCGGCGCCGTTCCTACACTTCTCCCACTCGCTTCCAAAGTCCAGATCTTCATCATTCTCTCCCTTGATGTGCTCAAAATCCACTAACTCCAAAGCTACGGTTTTTAAGAGTGCTACCCTTCGGCTCAAAGCATCCGCCACTTTGTTTTGTTGACCCGCTTTGTGGAGAAGCTTATAACGGAACTTGTCCACAAAAGCGAACCATCTAGCATGCATGGAGCTCCGAAGTTGCTTTTGACTTCCCAAGTATTTGAGGTCTTGGTGGTCGGTGTACAACATGAACTCCTTACCAATGAGATAGTGCTCCCATGTCTTAAGAGCCCGCAGTACCGCATAGAACTCCTTATCGTAGGTGGCCCACCTTTGTCGTGAATCATATAGTTTCTTACTGAAATAAGCAATGGGCTGCCTCTCTTGCATCAACACTCCCCCAACTCCTACTCCACTCGCATCACACTCGACTTCAAAGAGCTTATCAAAATCTGGAAACGCTAAAACCGGAGCGGTGCTTAGCTTTTCCTTTATCAATGCGAAGCTACTCTCTTGCTCGTCTTCCCACTTGAAGCCTCTACCCTTCTTCAAACACTCGGTCATGGGAGCCACAATAGCGCTAAAATTCCGGATGAACCGTCTATAGAAAGTAGCTAACCCATGAAAGCTTCTAATGTCCCCAACAGTCTTCGGAGTCGGCCACTCCCGAATAGCTCTAACTTTCTCTTCATCAACCTGGATACCATTCCCACTGACCACATACCAGAGAAACACCAAGCTTTCCATCACAAAATCACACATCTTAGTGTTGGCAAAGAGTTTGTTCTCTCGGAGCAATACTAAGACGGACCTCAAGTGCTCTACGTGCTTTTCCAATGTCTTGCTATGGATGAGAATATCATCGAAGTAGACCACTACACACTTCCCAATCACCGGACGTAAGACTTGGTTCATCATCCTCATGAAAGTGCTCGGTGCATTGGTCATCCCAAATGGCATCACTAGCCACTCATACAACCCGTCATGCGTCTTAAACGCCGTCTTCCACTCATCTCCCGCCTTAATCCGAATTTGGTGGTACCCACTTCTCAAGTCAATCTTCAAAAAGACCTTAGACCCACCCAATTGGTCAAGCATATCATTAAGTCGGGGAATCGGGAACTTGTACCATATAGTGATCTTGTTAATGGCTCGGCTATCTACACACATCCTCCACGAACCATCTTTGTTGGGTGTCAATAATGTCGGCACCGCACATGGACTCATACTCTCTCTAACATAGCCCATACTTATCAACTCTTCCACCTTCTCCTTCATCACTTCACTCTCCTTGGGACTTATCCGGTAGTGAGGGAGGCTAGGCAAACTAGCTCCCGACACGAGATTAATATGGTGTTGGATGTCCCGTAGAGGTGGTAATCCATATGGTAACTCTTCCGAAAAAACGTCACGGAACTCATTCAGTAATCTCCCCACATCTTCTGGAACTTCTCCATCCTCGTTTCCTACCCCCATTCGACGGTGTGCTAGATTTCACCATAACTACATAGACCATTTGACTCTACTCACACTCGTTAATAAACGTCTTGTGAGTTGGGCAAACGATCAAGAAAGACTTTCCTTTCGCTTTAGCCTCTCCTACAAGAGGCGTGAGCACATACCGAACCCCATCCTTCACAAACCGATAGGTATTCTTCTTTCCGGCATGGGTAGCATCTCTATCAAATTTCCAAGGACATCCCAATAAGAGGTGGCAAGCATCCATCTCCACAATATCACAATAGACTTCGTCCTGGTACTCTCCATTCTCTACAGGTACCTGACACCTTTGAGTGACCTTCATCTCTCCCACGTTCTTGATCCACCCCACACTATACAGACTAGGGTGCGCCTCAATAACCAAACCGAACCTCTTAGCGGCGGTGTCGCTAATAATGTTCTCTTGGCTACCACTATCAATGATCACATTACACTTCAACCCTTACACTAGACATCGGGTTCAGAACAATTGATGCCATTGGTCCGCTTCTTCTCTACTCGAGACCAAGAGTCTTCTCACTACATGTATGGCTTGCTCGCCATCATACTCCCCATCATACTCATCATCAACCGGATCACAACAAACATCCCCCTCATCATCATAATCATCTTCGTCATCATATCTCTCGACCATGTTGGCGCTTCTTCGTTTGGGGCACTCATTGGACTGGTGACCCGGCTCATTGCATCGAAAGCATTTGAATGGAGCCGGCCTTGTATAGGGGTTGTTGCCTCTGGGGGGTTGTGCCGCCTTGAAAGGTGTTACATCCCCAGTAGGTGCCTTTCCCGCACTAGGCGCCTTGGGATCGCTTGAACTAGCAATGCCCTTACCTTTGTCAATTCCCTTGGGAGCTCCTCTCCCTCCATACATACTCTCAACCCCGGCTCCCCTATAACCGTCACACCCCCTCAAGCTCAACTGCGACTCGGCTTTCAATGCTAAGTTATGGGCGTCTTGGACCCGAATTACCATTTGCGTTCCAATCCGGTCCTGAATGTTGTATCTCAATCCTTCAAGATACCTTGAAGTCTTTTGGGTTTTGGTTTCCGATAAGTTAGCCCTTGCCAAAAGCCGCAAGAACTCCGAGGTGTACTCATGCACACTCCTTGCACCTTGAGAGCAATTCCGGTAAGAACTGTAGATGTATTGCTCATAGTCGGGTGGTAGAAACCTCTCCCTCAACATCGACTTCATTCTAAGCCAAGATCTAATCGGCTCCCTTCCTCCTCTTCTTCTCCCCTCTTTGACATTATCCCACCAAACCGAAGCTCCCCTTTTCAACTAATAAGCCACTAAATGGACTTTTCGATCCTCCAGTATACCCGCATGGTCAAAGAACCATTCCACTTCTAGCAACCAATCAAGAAAACCCTTTATGTCGAGTTCTCCCCCAAATGACGGTAGGTCCACTTTCAATTTGAAGGCATCATCCCTCTCAAAGTTCCTGTTGAGCGATTTCCGCAAGTGCACGGTTTCGCTTGTAGTAATAAAAAGATATCGATCCCACAGGGAACGTTTTTTAACGAAAACTTATTTTAATTCAGTTTGATTCACGTTTGAGGTTTATAATATGGAAAATCGTTTAATTGGATTTGGGTTTGAAATTGATAGAATAAGAATTAGATTAGAGTATGTAGAATGTAGAATGTTAGAAATCAATTCTGTTTTTAGTATGAATTTACAAGACAGAAACGCTTAGTGTTTAGAAAAAGAGAATAAATGTTTTCGTTTGCATTAAGCAAAGAAAGCAACTTTAAACTTTGTATAAATTATAAAAATGTAATAACGTAAACTCTTTCAATTAAAAGGCTTTGAACCGCAGACAATCCTCCTACGGTCGGGTTAGATTGCTACCTTAACCAAATTAATACTCATATACTTAAGAATTAATTTGCCTAAGTGTTCAACAAAGTTTCCTTGTAAAGATATTGAATTCAATTATGTTTTAATGAAAACACCAGAACTCACTTCGGATCAATTACAGAAGTGCTACATAAAAATCTATTGAATTGCATAAACTTTATTAGATGAAGTATGACTTTGATACAAGTTTAGAGAGAACAAAAAGCATGGAAGCTTTCGTCGACTTTCAAGTGAACGGGTTGTCAATCCTTTCCTTGAACCTCGATTAGAGTTTGTCAGGCTCCTGGGTCGAATCCTCTGCTTATTCTTCTCGCTGAATCTTCATAATAGAGACTGGTCTATCTATTACCAAAATGTAAACTAATATAAACTGATCTTAATCTAAATCTAAATGCTACTGTGTTTGTAATTGTTTGATAAACAATGTGTGTACATCATATTGCTTTTACAAAATCGAACTTCTAACTCTGAATTGCTTGACTCAGAATTTCTGCATTAATTCTGTACTAAATCTTCTCTTCAATATTTGATATCAACTCTGAAATCAACTCTCTATTTATAGATGTTGAAGAGTCGGGTCTAAGGAACGTGTCTGCTGCGAAGAGGCGTTCTTATCCAATCGAATGGACATATTTCTTTGAAAATGAACATGTGAATGTTGTGCTTCCTGAAAATCTGAACTTACCGAGGATATAAATTCTCGGCCGAGAATGGGGGAACAGATTTTCAGCCTTCGAAATGAAAGGGAAAATGTCTATACGACGCGTGTCGCGACCGAGAATGGAGGATTCTCGGTAGCGACACGGGATTAAATTCCTCCGTCTTGGCCTCGTCCTCGTCCTCGTTTCGGTGAGTTTGATTTTCGTCATCTTTGACTCTTTTTGTAGGGTTTTTCCTTCGTTTTTAACCTCTTTTCATTCCTATTTGGAATTTACCAAATATTTAGGTACCTTACATAAAAGAAACATATTCGAACGAAAAAGTACTCTAAATAGATATAAACAGTACGATTTAATAGAAAAACTGATGTAAATATTAATGATATTTTAGGTATATTTTAGGCTTAACAGTTCCCTCCATACGCATTCTCACATGCGGCTCGCCTATATATCCGCCTCTTTCATTACCCCGACCCCCATACGGATCATTGAAACCGAAATGTTCCCTCTCATAACCACCTACAACATCATTATGCACAATATCCATATTACCTCTTGAACCCGAGGGTCCATGAGTTGTGGTGCATGATTTCTTCTAGGGGGTGGTGTTGGTTGTCTTTCGTCTTGGGGGCGGATTTGCTCCTCATGTTGCCGGTGAGGTTCTCTGGTGAGAAGAGCTTGAGCGTTCCGGCCTTCGAGTCTTAACCCCTCAATGGCAAGAAGGATATCCCGCTTACTTGAGTCGTGTTTCTCGTCTATCACTCGTAAGGAGTCCGTTAGTTGCCTCACGACACCTTCAAGCGCCTCTACTCGCTGCTCCATGGATCCGGTGGCTTCGTTTGTGATACGTGGTTGAACCATTTCCGTAAAAAGAAGCCTCCAGGAAGGAAAACAACTTGGCTCTGATACCAACTGATGTAGATTGAAGTCGACTGAGAGTTTTAATCGTAAACTCACAAAGATTACAAACTTCTCTAGCTAAACTAGAAGGTTGAATAAACCCAAATGAGGAAAACCTTGGTGCTCCAATGGAGGCTTGAATTTCAATTTCATCAAAGTTACTAAACATTACAAAAAGGAGAGTTTATATACTCTCACCTAAATATGAGGAAATGACCCTTAAGCCCCTAAGTAGGGTTTCTAGTTTAGCATTAGGGATAAGGTCATAATGGGAAAGGGAAATAGTAAAGGTAGTTTTAGTAAATAAAGAGTAGTGGCAAAACAGTAATTTCAAATGGAGCAGAAATGGTCCCTCAACAATCAAGAACTTGGTGGTGAAGTCTTCCCTCCTGGGCACGCCCCGCGCCTCCGGCATCACGCCCCGCGTCCTTGACCCCCTGGACCTGGAGACTCGGACTGGTGGGTTTTACGCGTGGCATCTAGGGTGGCACGCCCCGCGTGGTTGATCTCCTAGGCATTCTTTGCTCCGGAGGTTGGCTCCACGCTCCGCGCACATGGTGGGGCGTCCCGCGTGGGTGGGTTACTGGACTGTCGTCTGGAAACGGGGTTCTCCATGCTCCGCGTATAAGGAGGCACGCCCCGCGTGCTCTGTTGGCTGCCCTTGCTCTCGCCTTCTTCAGATGGTCTCCCCCGCGTTCCGTCTCTCGGCTCCGGGTTCGGACTTAGGGAAAGGATGCCCTCATCATCTAAAATGCTATAAATGATCAATTTTACCTCTCACTCCAAGTTTTCTATAATTATAACTTTACCATCCATTAATTACAACTCATGCTCCTCCTTATTTATAATTATGCGACCCCTTTTATCCTTATCCCATTTTACCCTTAACTTTATCCTTTTAATTAGCTATGTAATTTGGCTTTTACGCAAATTTTTTTTTTGCTGAAAGCTTTTATATAATTTGTCATTTAGGTTTTGAGATGATATAAATTTATTTTTTTTTTGTATAAATTGTAATAAAGTAACTTTTCATTAATAAAAAAACTATCATATTTTCTTTGAAACTTTGTTAAGGTTTTACAACTTCAACAATAGAAGATTTATTATTTTTTACAAATTTAATCTAATACCAAAATTAACTTCTTCTAATTTAGTTAGAAAATAAATCTCTTTATTAATTTAAAATTAAAATAAACTTGTTCAACATTAATCTTTATCAACAATGTTGTTTAATTTTTTATCCTATTGTTCTATTCCATGTTTTGTTTTGCCTATTATGTTGAAGTTGCCCGATTTTCGATCTTATTTCTTTTCAAAAACACAAAAATTATTAATTTAAAAATAGTTTTTGCCAAAATAATTAAAAGATAGTTTTTGGCCCAAAAAAAAAAAAAACCTTTGACAATTAAAGAATAAATTTTAATTAAAAAAATTAGAGAAGGAAAAAATGTGATCCACAATTAACAAGAAAGCACCACACGTGGAGCTGACTCAGCAAACATACCCACATATCGGTTCGTACTTCATACACATCTATAACACGTATGAAACGACGCACAAATAAGAGAGAGCACTTCACTTTTCTTTTTTTTCTTTTTTTTATGGACAATTGGAAAAATATGTTTCAAAGATCCTAATCATTTTGATTTTGTTTGATGTATTAAATTCTTACTATTTCGTTTTAGTACGCTAACTGTTTTTTTACGAGTCTTTATATATCAAATTTTCTGTTAGATTCACATAGATTCTAGGAAAATTTACAGAAATTCAGATTTGAAAAATTATTTACAACTATATCAAGTAATGATTTTAAATTATGTCAAACTAGTAAAATCAATATTTTTAAGATATTTTAAAGATTAGAATCTATAAATTAAATGTTTAGGATATATTTTTTAGGATTTAGGATTTATGAATTTGGTCTATAATATTTTAATTAGGATGTAAAATCATACTTTATTTGTAATATATAGAAAATAATGATATATTAAGAATTAAGTTTGATAATATGATTTAATTGTAATTTTGTAGTTATTTATGATATTAATGTATTTTATCCTAGATTCTATTGACTAAATGAATTTGGTCGTTCATCATTAGATCTAAACTCATTTAATTTAAATCTTAGAATGTTTTAAATCTCTACATTTAATCTAACCCCTAGAATTTAAATGAGTCTAAATTTAATAGTTAATGAATAAATTCATTTGGTAATTAGAGTCCATGTGAACACTATTTTTTTTTTGAATAAAAAAACAATGAATTAATGAGCCAAATTATGGCAAAATTGTAACAATGAATAAAAAACATAACTTGGTAATAAATTAAAAAGTACAAGGGTAAGTGGATAAACGAGAAGACTGTGCTAACACATGTGCCATCTCATTCGCTTGCCGCCGTATCCATTTGACTGAATAAGAGTCATTTGATGTTAGAATCGATCGTATTTGAATAATTCTATCCCCAAATTCAGAATCATCAACAGAACTAGAATTTATTGCGTCAATCACTTGTTTAGCATCAGATTCGAAAACCACATTCCTTATTCCATCAGCTTTTAGCCATTGCATAGCATGTAATAGAGCTTCGGCCTCACATTCTTGTGTTGTCGGACAACATAACAAACCCGCACATCTCTCCATTACAAACTGCCCATTTGCATCTCGTACTGCTGCTCCCATCCATGCACAACCATCAGCGTTAAAGCATGCGACATCAACACAACACGAGAGAAATCCTTCTGATGGCGGGTGCCAAACCGTGCAACCAGCAGATGAAATATTTCCTGCTACTGTATTCCCGATCCGTTGTTCTCCCGTACCAGTCCGATTCCTCAAGGCATTTGCTTCTGACCAATCATTAAGTACTGTGCAAGCTTGAGCCACTATTTGATCTATTGTGCGAATCTCATACTGCCAAAGACGGGTATTTCTAGCCTGCCATAAACTCCAGAGGTGCATAAAAAATGTTTTTACAATTTATTCCGATGCTGCTCTAATCATATTATGAAACCATGTTGTCAGGTTCTCAGCTACCGCCGCCTCTGCATTAATTCGTTCCAGAAGTCCCGCCTTCTGCCACACTCTTATAGCTCCTGCACATTCAATAAAAAGATGACATCCATCCTCCCAAGGTTCGTTACAAATCACACAAGTACTACATATCTGTAACCCACGAGATTGAAGATTCACACGCGTTGGGAGACAATTGCGTGCTAATTGCCAACCAAAATGCCGGACCTTTTGTGGAATTTCAGCATACCATAATTTTTTTCAGGCTCTCTGAACATGAAATCTTTCACTTGCTTCCAATGTTGTAGCCAATTGGTAAGCACTTTTCACTGTGTAACGTCCCGAAGAATGGAATTTCCATATTAACCGATCCTCACTACTCAAAGTACCAATGGCTAGTTTATGAATTTCTGTAATATCTCTATGCTCGAAAATTTCCTCCAACACCTCTTCATCCCAATCCCTGGAATTATGGATAAACAAATCATTAACTTTCAAATACTCAAACTCTTCCACCATAGGGGTTCGTATATAGCCATCATCCTCATTACGCAACCATCTCTCACTCCACACATTTATTGATTGACTGTTTCCAATTTTCCATCTAACTCATTCTCTAATGATTAGTTTATGAACATAAAACTTGATTAACAGAACGTTACTTCTTTCATATATATATATATAGTTATATTTTATATTTAATAAAAAATTTACACTATCTCTACAATCAAATCACGCACATAAAAGTTACTTGTTAAGTACTAAAAATGTAAATTTCAGAATATATACATAAAATCAACAATGCTTTATTAATAAAATATATATATATAAAAAACAATGCTTTATTAATCAAATTTTGTATCAAAAACTTTTTTTTTTAATAAAAATAAAAGAGGATTTTGCCCCAAAATAGGGCTTTAAATAAAAATTTATTCTGATTGGGGGCTCGGTTAAACATTTTTCCCACTGTGGAGCTTGTTTAACCGAGCTCGAAATCGGTAGATAAACTTCCGGTTTCAAATTGTAAAGAAACCGGAAGTTTATCTTCCGGTTTCTAACTTTTAATTTTTTTTTATTTTTTTTTAATAATTAAAAATAGAAACCGGAAGCTGGTCTTCCGGTTTCAATTTAATATATATATATATATATATATATATATATATATATATATATATATATATATATTGTATAAACCTTTAAATGTCCACCGTCGCTTTTCAAAAAAATGTAATGAAAAATTTTAAAAAGTCCCCTTTCTTTTTTAAACTTTTAATTTAACTTCAATCTTTAACTATTTATCTTTAAATTCATTAATTAAATATTTTCTTATCAAATTAGTTAGTAGTAAATATCTAATTCGGTTAAAAATGTTTATTTTTTTTTAAATGTGAGTTTGAAATTATATTTTTGACAGTTTAAATTACGGTTTTTACAGTTCTTTTATAATTCCAAATATCACCGAAAAATTACTATTCGAAGTGAAAGTTAAACAATTTCAAATTGTAATTTAAACTGTTCGAAGTGACAGTTAAATTTGGCCAACATTTAACTGTCACTTCGAACAGTTTAAATTACAGTTTGAAATGGTTTAACTGTCACTTCGAACCGTAACTTTTTGGTGATGTTTGAAATTATAAAATTAACCGTAACATTATGGTTTAAAGTGACAATTTAAATTACAGTTTCTTTATAATTACAGTTTGAAATATGATTTTTGCACTTTGAACATTTAGCTGTCACTTTGAACATTTAACTGTCACTTCGAACAGTGACAGTTTAAATTACAATTTGAAATTGTTTAACTTTCACTTCGAATAGTAATTTTTCGGTGATATTTGGAATTATAAAATAACTGTAAAAACCGTAATTTAAACTGTCAAAAATATAATTTCAAACTCACATTTAAAAAAAATAAACATTTTTAACCGAATTAGATATTTACTACTAACTAATTTGACAAAAAAATATTTAATTAATGAATTTAAAAATAAATAGTTAAAGATTGAAGTTAAATTAAAAGTTTAAAAAAGAAAGGGTACTTTTTTGAAATTTTTCATTACATTTTTTTTGAAAAGCGGTGGACCATTTACAGGTTTATAATATATATATATAGGTAAAGGCTATGCTTACTTTGTTTTTGACAAAGTAAGCCTTACTTTGTGTGTTTTCACCATTGGATTAATTTTACACTCCATCATCCAACGGTGAAAACACACCAAGTAATGGTACTTTGTCAAAAACAAAGTAACCATAGAAGGTACCTATATATATATATATATATATATATATATATTAAATTGAAACCGGAAGAGGAACTTCCGGTTTCTATTTTTAATTATTAAAAAAATAAAAAAAAAATAAAAAAGTTAGAAACCGGAAGATAAACTTCCGGTTTCTTTACAATTTGAAACCAGAAGTTTATCTTCCGGTTTCGAACCCGGTTAAACAAGCCCTACAGTGGGCAAAATGTTTAACCGGACCCCTAATGAGAATAAATTCTCATTTAAAGCCCTATTTTAGGGCAAAATCCAATAAAAGATGAGTGAAGCAGTGCACTAGAATAAAATCAAAGATATCAAATGTTTTTTTTGGATGACATGACATGAAATCCTTTCTACTTCTCAACTACCGCTTTCTAATTTCCTCGATTTTCTTTTTTCTTATATATATTTTATATTTTATATTTTTGTTCTCTTTTACAAATTGGATTTTCTATAGTTTATTTGTTTCTCTTTTAATTTCTGATTACACTATATTTTATTTTATTAATTAAAACAAAATATAAAATGAGATAAATATATGTTTACTCTAGTTCTCAAAACCTGGTCAATCTGATTGGGTCCTTTCAATTCAACTGGACCCGATAAGCAATCCGTCGGAAAAACAACAGTGAAATTCTTTTTTACAGCACTGGTTACAAGTTACAACAGTGAAATTCATTTTTACAGCGATACATCATTCCATGCTTTCTCAAGCCAATTTTCATTGGCAAACTCCAATATATCAATTGCCTCCCACTTGCCTCTTCCATGAATCTTCCACAATCAGTTCATCTACTCCCCAGTCTTCGTAACTTTATTATCCCGAAAACAACAGGAACAAAAAAATTAATCAAAGGGAAAAGAAACTGCAGGACCAAATTCCAGCAAGTTAACATTTGAAATTAATAATAATAGTTACGCAATCTCACCTTCCATCAGGCAGGTAGCGCCGGATGGTGAAAGGTATTTTCCGCTCTCGGAGTTCCTTCATGGCAATCTAGAAAAATATACAAGAAAAAAAATGAAACCATACACCAACTGGAAAATAGGAGGAAATTAAGAAGTTAAAATGAACCATGGAGAGTGTCTAATTTCACAAAAATATGCTTTTACTTGTAAATAAATGCTTTTACCATCTCAAATAAATGCTGAGGTGATAGATAAAACACAGTAACATATGATTTTTTTGCAACACTGAATCCTCTACCTCATTAGAGATTTTCAAACATTCGATCAAGATGAAGAAACTATTAGAATAGACTATATAGATATGCTGAACTATTTACTATATCAGCCATCTTATTTATATCTTGTACAGCGTTGCATAATGTGCACTATCATTATTAGGAACACATCCATCGAAACTGATTTTAAAGAACGATGTATTGGCCTATTGCCATCTGAATCTGAAGGCAAGACTAAGTTTTGTTTGTTATGTTAGATAAAATTTTGTTTTTCTCAGTTAGAATTTAGAAACTCTTATTCTAGTTTATTAGGGTACCATGTGATTTTAGCAACAAAATATGAATTGGACCTTTAACTATTAGCTTAAACTTTTAGTTCCATTGGTTCCATGACATGGTATCAGAACCTCTTTGACCAAGTGATCAAGGTTCGATTCATGGCAACCTCATTTGTTGATTAAATTGAAGGAACTGGTAATATGGGTCTGTGTTGTGCAACCTTCAAGCCAAAGTGGGTATTCACGGGGTGTGTCAGATATTAATATGAATTGGGCCTCTAACTATCAGCTTAAGCTTTTAGTTCAATTCAATCGGTGCCATGAAACAAACATAAAGTATCAAGTGTGCAGGGCATGGATAAGAAAGGAAGATGAGATGAAACAAGACATTAAAAATGTTGTAACTACAGTTAATTCCTTCAGTGAACTATTAGCAACCCACATCATGTTTCACAAGTAAGCAAGCAATTGTCCATTCATACAACCATAGTTTTCACATGTATCCATAAAATCTTACCTCAAGCGGGTCTGTTTCTCCTTCCAACTCAACCATTACAGGAGCATTCATGCTGCAAAGCCAAAGATGAAATTTATAATGTCATCAATTCTACTTACTTGATCAATCTAATTTTGAAATGAAAATGATTTTAAACAGTATGTTGAAGAAGACCTGATAACTCCGCCTGTGAGGGTCACTTGGTGGCCTTTACAGCCGGTCCCAAGCCCGGACAAAGGAGGAGGGTTGCGGTAGGTTTGTGGCGGCCAGCGTAAAACTTAGCCACATCTTATGACATGAACCATAATATAAATACCGTTGGGGCGTTCCCTACTCAGCGACGCGCTGCACTTCCTAGACCCGGGTGTAGTGATAAATGTGCAAGGGTTGCTAGGTCGTCGCCCCGAAGCGGCGCGCCACCCCAGGACCCGGGGGTGGTGTCAAATATGCAAGGGTTGCGGGTAAATAAGCTAGTCCACGGTAATGGTAGGGGTAGGGGTAAGGGTAGTAGGTTACGCTTTGGGACATGGAACATAGGTTCTTTGACAGGAAGATTAGCTGAAATTGTAGATGTTATGAAGAGGAGGAGAATAAATATATTATGCCTACAAGAAACCAAGTGGGTTGGAGCCAAGGCTAGAGAGATAGCTCCTTGGGGTTATAAGCTTTGGTACTCAGGAAAGGATAAGGGTAGAAATGGAGTAGGTATTCTTATTGATAGGGAGTATATTGATGAGGTAGTAGCGGTGTCTAGGAAGAGCGATAGAATTATGAGTGTTAAGCTAGTGATAGGGGATGAGGTTGTGAATGTCATTAGTGCATATGCGCCACAAATAGGATTAGATGTGTCTATAAGACAAGCTTTTTGGGATGACTTAGAGGAAGTGGTGCAACAGGTTCCTAGGGATGAAAAAATGGTACTAGGGGGTGATCTCAATGGACACGTGGGTTCTAGGCGAGATGGGTTTGAGAGTGTTCATGGAGGGTATGGTTTTGGAGATAAGAATGAAGCAGGAAATGATATTTTGGAATTCGCATCAGCCTATGACTTGAGTATCATGAACACATGGTTTATGAAGAGAACATCCCACTTAGTGACTTATCGGAGTGGCGGTAATGCGAGCCAAATTGACTTCTTCTTAGTAAGGAGTGCTTGGAGAAAGAGTTATATTGATTGTAAGGTGATCCCTGGTGAGAGTACGACAACCCAACATAGAGTAGTGGTGCTAGATTTTCGAAGTAGGAAATGTATAAGAAAACAAACACCTCAAGTAGAGACTAAGATTAAGTGGTGGAAATTGCAAGGGGAGAATCAACAAAAATTTGTGGATGAGATGACCAAAAAAGATATTTGGACTTGCAATATGGATTCAGATATAGATTCAATATGGAATAAGATGGAGCATAGTATAAGGGAAGTAGCGAAGGAAGTTCTAGGGGAATCTAAAGATAGCATGCCACCGGGTAAGGACACATCTTGGTGGACAGAAGAAGTACGACAAGCAGTAAAGAGTAAGAGAGAATCCTATAAACTATTGGGGAAATGTAGGAGTGACGAGAACTACGAAAAATACAAAGAGGCTAAAAGGGAAGTAAAGAAGGTCATACGAGATGCTAGAGCAAAGGTGAATCGGGATCTGTATACAAGATTGGATACGAAAGAAGGGGAAAGAGACATATATAGAATTGCTCGGATGAGAGATAGGAAGACGCGAGATCTCGGAAAAGTTAAATGTGTGAAGGATGTGGACCAGAAAGTCCTAGTTGGAGATAAGGATATCAAGGAACGATGGAGGTCCTATTTTGATGACTTATTTAATGGAGATCGCCAACAAGATGTTGGAGATATAAGTATCCATCACGATATGATAAATCATGAATGCCTGCGGAGAATTCAAAAGGGTGAAGTCAAAATGACATTAAGTAAGATGAAGTTGAAGAAAGCAGTAGGACCTGATGGCATCCCTATTGAGATTTGGAGATGTTTGGGAGAAAGAGGAATCGAATGGTTGACGACGTTCTTCAACAAAATTTGGAGAAACAATAAGATGCCATCAGAATGGAGGAAAAGTACCTTAATCCCTTTGTATAAGAACAAAGGCGATGTCCAAGATTGTGCCAACTATCGGGGAATCAAATTAATGAGTCACACTATGAAACTTTGGGAGCGAGTGATTGAACAAAGGCTAAGGAGGACGGTGAAGATCTCGGAAAACCAGTTTGGCTTTATGCCGGGAAGATCAACTATGGAAGCCATCCATCTAATGAGACAATTAATGAAGCACTATCGAAATAAGAAGAAAGACTTGCATATGGTTTTCATTGACTTGGAGAAAGCATATGATAAGGTACCAAGGGAAGTACTTTGGTGGGCCTTGATAAGGAAAGGCATTTCGCGGAAATATATTGACATCATAAAGGACATGTATGAAGGAGTATGCACGAGTGTACGTACTAGTGTTGGGAAAACTGAAGAGTTTCCTATTACGATTGGAGTGCATCAAGGTTCCGCACTAAGCCCATTTCTTTTTGCCATCGTTATGGATGAACTAACAAGTTCACTTCAAGATGGTATACCATGGTGCATGCTGTTTGCAGATGATATTGTGTTGGTTGATGAGACGAAAGAAGGAGTGGAGATGAAGTTGGAACTATGGAGGCAAACTCTAGAATCTAGAGGCTTTAAGTTGAGTCGAAGTAAGACAGAATATTTGGAGTGTAAGTTTAGCGGCCGTAGGAGTAGGGAGGCAGGGACAATCACCCTAGATGGGAGAGTTGTTCAGGCCTCGGATTGCTTCCGGTATTTAGGATCTATTATCCAAACGGATGGAGAAGTAGATGGAGATGTTGCCCATAGGATTAAAGCTGGTTGGTCGAAGTGGAAGAGTGCTACGGGTTTCCTTTGTGATCCCGGCATGCCTAATAGATTGAAGGGAAAATTCTACCGGAAGGCAATTAGACCAGCATTGTTATATGGTACGGAGTGTTGGGCAGTGAAACACTGCCACATCCATAAGATGTCGGTGGCGGAGATGCGTAGGTTGAGATGGATGTGTGGTCACACGAGAAAGGACCGGGTGCGTAATGAAATAATTAGGACAAAAGTAGGGGTTACATCTATTGAGAATAAAATGAGAGAAAACCGACTAAGGTGGTTTGGCCATGTGAGACGTAGAGCGCTTGATGCGCCGGTTAGGAGAACCGAAGAGTGGCAAAGGGATGTAGTGGTGAGGGGTAGGGGAAGACCTAAGCAAACTTGGAGGAGGGTGATCGAGAGTGATATGAGTTTATTGGGAATTGAGGAAAATATGGTAGTGGATAGGACGGAGTGGAGGGAGAGAATCTGTGTCGCTGACACGACTTGATTTTCACGGTTTTATATGATGGTTCATGTTAGCCGACCCCGAATCATTTCGGGACTAAGGCTTTGTTGTTGTTGTTGTTGTTGTTGAAGAAGACCTGATTTGCAGAGCACGAGTGCCCAATATTCTGGCACGCTCATATTTTGTCATATATTTGGACGTTTTACGAGGTCTTTCTACTGCTTCCTGTTCTTCTCTATCCTCGGTTTCAATGGGGTCCCCAGGCACATCTTCATTGTTATTGTTCTCAACCTCCTCATCTGCTCCTTCCTGTCCAATCATTCCACATACATTAAGATAACATGGTAACTTTTGGTTACATTATAGAAATCAGATATAAGTAATGATTTCTTACCTCAATCTCAGGCTCTGCTGGCTCATCCTCGTATCTGAGATAACAATTCAAGGGACATCAGTTGTCAACGTCATTGCACACCAGATAAAAGAAAAACATATATATGTAAATACAAAACTGAAAGCATCTTAAAACACACACTCATCCTCAATAATGCTGAGTTGGAAACGCAGAATATACCAAGTATTTATACATCTAATTATATTCAAACTCTCAAACTACTGTATGCTCTCTCACACTTAGAGACAACAAAATTCTGGCAACCAGGTTGCAATCCAATTAGAGAAAACACCCAATTGTAGATACTGTACGGAAAATCAATAATGAAACAGACAATTGATGTCCTGCAACTTGGTAAATGCTACCCAAGCAACTAACTAATACGCTTAGCATTCTCCATTCTGAACATTTAGCAAAGCCTAAGCGAATAAGTAGTAGTTTTCTCCACAGTTGTTATTTTGAAACCAGTATAACACAACCTCCACGACTATAGCTGATTCCGCAAAAGAGAAACAAATAAAGTCTAGAAAACCTAACAAATTGGTTCCAAAAAATATTTCGTATCCTTTCAACTTCTGATTGTGACTACTTCGATATAAACTGCGAACGAAATCAAATAAATTTAGCCTAGTTCGGTGAAATTAATTGAGTGAGAGGGAAAACTAAAAGAAACCCTAGCTCGTTTCGTAAAGTAGAGTGTGTGGGGTGGAGAGGGAGGAGGGAGAAAGATCTAACCCCATGTCCATATCATTGTAGTCGTCGTCTGCCATGGTTGATCGTCGAAGTGATTAATGAAGAAACCGAAAATCCTTTTTTCTCTTTACTCTCTGAATGTGCACAACCCTCTGAGGCAGAAGAAGGCACGAAAGGCTGTAATCTTTTTTTTTTTTTTTTTTTTGTTCGGGAAAGGCTGTAATCTAATCTATTACTTATGGAAGAATTAATTATCCCTCGTTTGTCAGGAGGTTAATGGGAGTAACCGAAGGTTAAGTATTAAATTAATTTTTTTTTTGGAGTTATTTTTTTTGAAAGTAAATAGAGGTTAATGGAGTTAAATGTTTACTTGCTCTAACCTCCAAATTGGGGGATTAATGGGAGTAATGTAGAGTTTTTTAAAATTTATTGTCTCTGCAGAGTAAATTTAACTTTCATTCCCCTCCATATTTAAACTTCCAAACAAAATTAAACGTTTAACCTCATTTACATCATGTAAACCCCCAAACAAGGTTAATTTTTAACTTTCCTTTCCATTACCTCCTTTAACTCTCACCTCTATTAACCTTTAAACTCCCAAACAAAGACTTAGGTTATATAAGTTATAACTCGACTCCCGCCTCCTCGTCTACCCAATATTACTAATCTAACCTCATCTTTTTATAGGCTTGTCAAATGGGTAATACTCATCCTCATTGAATCCCGACCCATTAGAGTCCAGAATCTTCGATATTCATTTTCTTGCAGATGATGGATCCAAAACTTCGATAATAGTTATAGGGTCAAATACATGAATATCATAATTAAGTACAAAATTACAACAAAATCATATTACCAAACTTAATTCTTAATATGTCATTATTCTCTGTATATTATGATTTTACACAATAATTTAAAAAATCTAGACTCCAATTCATAAATCATAAACCCTAGAAAATATATCATAGACTTCTAATTTATAAATTGTAATCTTTAAAATATATTAAAAGTACTAATTTTAGTAGTTTGACATACTCCAAAATTATGAATTGATATAGTTGTAAATAATTTTTAGATGAATTTCTATGTAATTTTCTCATAGTTATATGGGAAATTTACATGAAAATTCACGTTTGAAAAACTACTTACAACTATATTAAGAAGTTAAAATATTTAACTTTTAGGGTCCGTTTGTTTTACCTATTGTTGTTATTTGCTGTTTGTTGTTGAAAAATGTTGCTTTTCAAAAAAACAGGGATTCCATGTTTTTATAAACAACTATTTCTCAGTTATAAAAAGGTAAACATGAGATGTCTCACTAAACACTTAAAACTCTTTATTTTAAAGTGAAAATGTAAACAAGATGAGAAAATGGAGTAATCTAATACCGTTTAATATTTTAAGTTAAACATTATCAACTAATATTTTTATGGGAAAATTACACAAAAATTCATCTTTCAAAAACTATTTACAAGTATGTCAAATCATAATTTTGAATTATGTCAAACTAGTAAAATCAGTACTTTTAATATATTTTAAAGATTAGAATTTATAAATTAGAAGTCTATAATATATTTTCTATGGTTTATGATTTATGAATAGGCGTCTAGTATTTTTAAATTATGTGTAAAATCATAATATATAGAAAATAATGACATATTAAGAATTAAGTTTATCGATACGACTTAGTTGTATTTTGTACTTAATTTTTTCAACACTTAATTTTCAATTTTATCAAACAACACCTTATTTTATAAAGATCCCTAACTTATTACTATAAAAATTAGTCATGTGATATCCATTGATATATATCTATTAATATATGATATTAACATTATATAACATTTTTTTTTTTTTTTGGTAGAATTATATAACATATTTTTTAGTGTTTATTAATTATTAATTTAATATATTAATTATACTTTAAAATTTAAATATTAATATATTTTATATAAATTTAAACTAAATTTTTTAATAAATAAATAAAACTTAATTGATAGATGATAGTAAAATGTAGGGTAAATAATTTATTAGTCCCCTAATTTTTACCTAACACACTGTTTAGTCCTTTATTTTGAAAAACACATTTTAAGATCCATATCTTTTGCCAATATTAACCTTGTGGTCCTTTTATCTATTTTTTTAGATTTTTAACCGAACATATCTTAGCTTTTAGAACCAAAAGGTTAATGTTGGCAAAATCTAAGGACCTTATAATGTATTTTTCAAAATAGGAGGACTAAACAGTCTGTTAGGTAAAAAGTGAGAGACTAATAAATTATTTACCCAAAAATGTATTGAATATATCTTCTACATAAACCACCAAGCTCTTAAGTATTAAGGGAGTCAAAAGCAGCCCCAAAGCTCCATGCATGCCCAATGGTCCGCCTTCGTATATAAGTTCCCCTATAAACGTATCCATAAGGTCGGACAACAGAATAAGGTAGTGGATGCCCTAAGCCGAAAGTGGCACTCTTGAGGATGGTGAATATAGAGATAGATTGTTTTGAGCACATCCGAGGAGACTATAAAGCGGATCTAGACTTTAGAAACATTTGGGAGAATTGTAGAAGCCAACGTGGGGTGGGGTGTATCATCTGTTTGATGAATATCTTATGAGAGGTAACCAGTTTTGCTTACCATGTACCTCCATACGGGAGAAGGTCATCCGGGATTTACACAGAGGGAGTCTAGAAGGGCACTTCGGGAGGGACAAAACCTACGAAACAATGAGCTCTCGGTACTTCTGGCCTAAGATGAGAAGGGATGTCACTTACCTGGTGGAGCGGTCTTATATTTTCCAAACCACCAAAGCATATACGACTAACGCCGACCTACACCTACCACTACCCGTGCCAAAGACAGTATGAGAAGATTTATCCATGGATTTCATCCTCATATTATCCAGAACCCAAAAGGGCATGGATTCCATTGACATGTTTTCCAAGATTGGTCCATTTTATCCCACGCGGAACGATGAATGATGCCTCAGCGATCGCCAAACTGTTCTTCAAAGAGGTAGTAAGCCTATATGGGGTACCAAAGAACATCTCGGATCGAGATACAAAGTTTCTAAGCCACTTTTGGCGGATATTGTGGGCCCTCTTTGATACGATCCTGAAATTCAGTACCACAGCACACCCGCAGACTGATGGTTAGACAAAGGTAGTTAATCAAACCTTGGGAAACTTGCTGAGAAGAAAATATAAGGATAAGCCCAAGATGTGGGATTTGGTCTTGCCCTAGGCAGAGTTCGCCTACAACGGATCTGTACATTCGGAAACTGGAAAGTCACTATTTGAAATGGTGTATACGAAGATCCCTAATCATACCCTAGACATCATAACCCTTCTGAAGGGGGAAAAGGAGAATGTGACTGCCAAACACCTTGTGAATGAGTATATGCGGATGCATCAGGAGGTGAAGGAGACTCTTAAGGAGCAGAACCAGAAGTTGAAGGCTAAGGTTGATGAGCACCGAAGGGACCCTCAGTTCGACGTTGGGGATGAAGTGATGGTATACCTAAGCAAGGAAATGCTCGCTAGTGCCCCAAGTAGCAAACTTCAGCCAAAAAGGTATAACCCATATAAGGTGATCAAAAGAATCAATGTCAACGCTTATCTGGTGTACCATGACGTTGACAACTGAGGGCCCTTGAATTATTATTTCAGATATGAGGATGAGCCAGCAGAGCCCGAGATTGAGGTAAGAAATCATTACTTATATCTGATTTCTATAATGTAACCAAAAGTTCCCATGTTATCTCAATGTATGTGGAATGATTGGACATAAAGGAGCAGATGAGGAGGTTGAGAACAATAACAATGAAGATGTGCCAGGGGACCCCATTGAAACCGAGGATAGAGAAGAACAGGAAGCAGTAGAACGACCTCGTAAAATGTCCAAACATATGACAAAATATGAGCGCGCCAGAATTAGATTGATCAGGTCTTCTTCCATATATTGTTTAAAAATCATCTTCATTTCAAAATTAGATTGATCAAGTAGAATTGATGGCATTATAAATTTCATCTTTGGCTTTGCAGCATGAGTGCTCCTGTAATGGTTGAGTTGGAAGGAGAAACAGACCCACTTGAGGTAAGATTCTATGGATACATGTGAATACTGTGGTTGTATGAATGGGAAATTGCTTGCTTACTTGTGAAACATGATATGGGTTGCTAAGAGTTTACTGAAAGAATTAACTGTAGTTAACAACATTTTTTAATATGTCTTGTTTCATCTCATCTTCCTTTCTTATCCATGCCCTGCACACTTGATACTTTTATCTTTGTGTCGTGGAACCAATTGCACTGAAAGCTAAGTTGATAGTTAAAGGGCTAGTTTATATTAATATCTGGCACACCGCCGCATGCCAAATACCCATCGGATTCGAAGCACACACAACACAGACTCATATTACCATGTCCTTCAATTTAATCAACAAATGAGGTTGTCCGGAATCGAAACCTTGATCACTTTGTCAAAGAGCCACCGATTCCATGTCATAGAACCAATTGAACTAAAAGCTTAAGCTGATAGTTCAAGGCGCAATTCATATTAATATTTGACATTTTGTTGCTAAAATTCACATGGTACCCTAATAAACTAGAATAAGAGTTTCTAAATTCTAATTGAGAGAAGTAGAATTTATCTAACAACAAAAACAAACAAAAAGAAAATAGTCTTCCCTTCAGATTCAGATGGCAATAGGTCAATACATCGTTCTTTGAAATCAGTTTCGATGGATGTGTTCCTTAAAATGATAGTGCACATTATGCAACACTGTACAAGATATAAATAAGATGGATGATATAGTATATAGTTTAGCATATCTAGATAGTCTATTCTAATAGTTTCTTTATCTTGATCGAATATTTGAAAATCTCTGATGAGGTTGAGGATTCAGTGCTGCAAAAAAAATCATATTTATCTGTCATCTCAGCATTTATTTGTGATGGTAATTGGTAAATATATAAAATCGTTGTTTGTGGATAATATCTGTTATTAACATTATGTAATGCAGTATAAAAATGAATTAGATGGAATTAACATGGTATCTTCTTTTTCTTCATTTGATGAAATGTTTGAAAATCTTTTATGCTGATGAGATTAAGATTACATATGAATTAGTTGAATTGAATTGTTATTGCAGCATTGATTGTGATGGTATAATTGATTGTCTTGCAATTGATTATGCTATTCCTGTATTTGCTTTTCACAATTAATCTATCACCACAAAATGCATATCATTTACCAGAGGAAGTTACGCTTATATATATGTGTCTACAAACAATCCGTCGGAAAAACAACAGTGAAATTCTTTTTTACAGAACTGGTTAAAAGTTACAGGGATACATCATTCCATGCTTTCTCAAGCCAATTTTCATTCACAAACTCCAGCAGATCAATTGCCTCCCACTTGCCTCTTCCATGAATCTTCCACAATCAGTTCATCTACTCCCCAGTCTTCGTAACTTGATTATCCCGAAAAGAACAGGAACAAGAAAAGAACAGGAACAAAAAAATTAATCAAAGGGAAAAGAAACTGCAGGACCAAATTCCAGCAAGTTAACATTTGAAGTTAATAATAATAGTTACACAATCTCACCTTCCATCAGGCAGGTAGCGCCGGATGGTGAAAGGTATTTTCCGCTCTCGGAGTTCCTTCATGGCAATCTAGAAAAATATACAAGAAAAAAAAAATGAAACCATACGCCAACTGGAAAATAGGAGGAAATTAAGAAGTTAAAATGAAATATTTTCTAAGACTGAACGACTCAAACTGGTGTTTCCTGTTTTAGCTCATATTTCCAGGGTTACAAAAATTATTTCCGAGTGGTCTGTATGGTGCTGATCAAAATTTCTTATCTTGAATTGAAGAACTTCAATTGTCAATCAATAAAAAAAAAGATCCCTCAGATTGAGCACAAAATGAACTTTATGCTGTTACAGCTTTACCCAAAAGTTCAGTAGAAGGGTTTTTTTTTTTTTTGCATCAATATAATAACCAACATTCACAATACCACAATTGCATTTCAACCTCACTTGTCAGGCAGAAATCAACCATGGATAGTGTCCAATTTCACCAAAATATACTTTTACTTGTAAATTAAAGTAGAAGAGCCGTACATTAGGAATTAGGAAAAAAAAAAAAAAACAAGAGGAAATATCTCAGTCTTAGCTCACAAGACAAGACTATCAATTATACCATCACAGCCAATGCTGCGACAACAATTGAATTCAAGTGCTTCATATATAATGCTTAATCTCATCAGCATAAAAGATTTTCAAACATTTCATCAAATGATGATACTAGTATGTTGATGCTGAATTTCCGAGCTATATACAATGTCAATTCCATCTGATTCATTTTTTTTACTGCATTGCATAATGTTAATAACAGATATGATCCACAAACAACGATTTTATATATTGACCAATTACCATCTCAAATAAATGCTGAGATGATAGATAAAACACAGCAACATGTGATTTTTTGCAGCAATGAATCCTCAACCTCATCAGAGATTATCAAACATTTGATCAAGATGAAGAAACTATTAGAATAGACTATCTAGATATGCTGAACTATGTACTATATCATTTCCATCTTATTTATATCTTGTACAGCGTTGCATAAAGTGCACCATCATTAATAGGAACACATCCATCGAAACTGATTTTAAAGGAAGCGTCTTGCCATCTGAATCTGAAGGCAAGACTAATTTTTGTTTGTTATGTTAGATAAAATTTTGTTTTTCTCAGAAACTCTTATTCTAGTTTATTAGGATACCATGTGATTTTAGCAACAAAATATGAATTGCGCCTTTATCTATCAGTTTAAACTTTTAGTTCAATTGGTTCCATGGCATGGTATCAGAACCTCTTTGACCAAGCGATCAAGGGTCCGATTCATGGCAACCTCATTTGTTGATTAAATTGAGGGACCTGGTAATATGGTCTGTATGGTGTATGCTTCAAGCCAAGTGGGTATTCACGGGGTGTGTCAGATATTAATATGAATTGGACCTTTAACTATCAGTTTAAGCTTTTAGTTCAATTGGTGCCATGAAACAAAGATAAATTATCAAGTGTGCAGGGCATGAATAGGAAAGGAAGATGAGATGAAACAAGACATTAAAAATGTTGCAATTACAGTTAATTTTCAGCAAAACAATTAGTAACCCACGTCATGTTTCACAAGTAAGCAAGCAATTGTCCATTCATACAACCATAGTGTTCACATGTATCCATAAAATCTTACCTCAAGCGGGTCTGTTTCTCCTTCCAACTCAACCATTACAGGAGCATTCATGCTGCAAAGTCAAAGATGAAATTTATAATGCCATCAATTCTAATTATCAATCTAATTTGAAATGAAAATAATTTTGAAACTGTATATTGAAGAAGACCTGATTTGCAGGGCACGAGTGCCCAATATTCTGGCACGCTCATATTTTGTCATATATTTAGACGTTTTACGAGGTCGTTCTACTGCTTCCTGTTCTTCTCTATCCTCGGTTTCAATGGGGTCCCCAGGCACATCTTCATTGTTATTGTTCTCAACCTCCTCATCTGCTCCTTCCTGTCCAATCATTCCACATATATTAAGATAACATGGGAACTTTTGGTTACATTATAAAAATCAGATATAAGTAATGATTTCTTACCTCAATCTCAGGCTCTGCTGGCTCATCCTCATATCTGAAATAACAATTCAAGGGCCCTCAGTTGTCAACATCATTGTACACCAGATAAATGAGAAAACATATATATGTAAATACAAAACTGAAAGCATCTTAAAACAAAACTGAAAGCATCTTAAAACAACACTCATCCTCAATAATGCTTAGATGGAAACACAAATATACCAAGTATGTATACATCTAATTATATTCAAAATCTCAAACTACTGTATGCTCTCTATCACTTGGCTACAACAAAATTCTGGCAACCAGGTTGCAATCCAACATAACATTTAATAGCATCTTGTCCACTATACATTAGAGAAAACACCCAATTGTCTTTACTGTGGGGAAAATTAATAATAAAACAGAAAATTGATGTCCTGCAACTTAGCATTCTCCATTCTGAACATTTAGCAAAGCCTAAGCGAATAAGTAGTAGTTTTCTCCAGAGTTCTCATTTTGAAATTAGAACAAGGCAACCTCCACGACCATAGATGATTCCGCAAAAGAGAAACAAATAAAGTCTAGAAAACCTAACAAATTGGTTCCAAAAAAGTAAGAATATTTCGTATCCTTTCAACTTCTGATTGTGATTACTTCGATATAAACTGCGAACGAAATCAAATTAATCTAGCCTAGTTCTGTGAAATTAATTGAGTGAGAGGGAAAACTAAAAGAAACCCTAGGTCGTTTTGGGAAGTAGTGTGTGTGGGGTGGAGAGGGAAGAGGGAGAAAGATCTAACCCCATGTCCATATCATTGTAGTCGTCGTCTGCCATGGTTGATCGTCGAAGTGATTAATGAAGAAGACGAAAATCCTTTCTCTCTCTACTCTATGTAATGTATGTGCAGAACCCTCTGAGGCAGAGGAATTGGTTAGGTTAAATATAAGTTATAACTCGGCTCCCGCCTCATCGTTTACCCAACATTACTAACCTAACCTCATCTTTTTACAGGCTTGTCAAATGGGTAATACTCATCCTCATTGAATCCCGGCCCATTAGAGTCCAGAATTTTCAATATTCATTTTCTTTCAGATGATTGGATCGAAAACTTCCACAATAGTTATTTCATTAAAAAATTAATATATTAATTATACTTTCAAATTTAATTATTAATATAAAAGGGCGGCCCGGTGCATTACGCGTCCAATGGCCGTTTTTTCTCCATTCTTACCCCTCTTTGTAATTTTTCTAATTCTTTTTTATGTATTTTGTGTAATTTTTAGATAGACATTCTAATTATTTTTTATTTTTTTATAATATTCTAAAATCATTCTAAATTAATAAAAAATGTTATTAAAAGTCTAGATTTTACGAAAATTTTATAAAAATTCCAGAAAATCACACATATTTTTTTGGAAGATTCTATATGGATCGAAAATTTACTTTTGATTATATATATATATACATACTAGGGATAAAACCCTCGCTTTGCTTCGGGCATTTAAATTTTTTAATATTAGAGGAGTGAAAAAGAAACAATATATATATATATATATATATATATATATATATATATATATTATATTAAAAAAAGAAGTTATTACATATGTAAATTAAGGTAGGATAACATGACCGAATAATAAAATTCTAGTTTAATAAATTGTTTATTCTTTCAGACAAGAACTCCAACCTTGTTATGAATTTAACTGCTTTCGTAAACTGTTGTTTCAAAAAGTGATAGTCACTCAATAGGCTTTGATATGGTCCCCCAATTATCGTCATGTAATCCATGGATAGTTGTTGATGGGTTTGCCTTACCGCCATAAGCTTGGCATGGTTGAAATCAAGTATTTCAATACCATGGGAGGATTGTAGTGATTTTAAGACTTTGAAGCATGCTCGATTTCTTGCATCTGTGTCACTTATTGAGCTTGTCCTGGTAAGATCCATAAAATGCTCATCACCACGATTATCTTTGTGTAAGTAATAAACACGACAAATAAAATTCCCTTGAACACGAGCATCAAAATGTATAATTGGAGGCGGCAAGTTGAGTTCATTCATAACAAACTTGAGGAGACTTTCAAGTGAAAGTTGTATTGTTGGCATCTGAGAAGTGAAATAAATTAGATCATGGTGAAAGAAAGGATTTGTATGTAATGGATACATAAAAAATATGAAACATGTGTAATAAATGAGATCAAAGAATGATAATTAAATAATACTTTTGTAAGCAACTTAGATGAACAACAACAATGAGTAGATGTTGAAAGAATGAAAAGAATAAGAACGTGAAAGAATAGAATACTAATTCAAGTGGAGAAGTAGTATGGTGTGCAATATAAAATTGATTGAGTGGAGTAGTATGGTATGCAATATAAACTTGAGTAAAAATGGTTCGGTTTAATAATTATGGTGTGGTTAGGTGAAGCCATTTATGATTATTTAACTGATTTGACGTGAAGTAATGTGTAATAAATATGGTAGCTAAAAGAATTTATTGTTTAGTTGGAACATATTTATGATTATTTAATTGATTTGACCTGAAATGATGTGTAGTAAATATAGTAGATAATGTTACTGAATTAGGTGAAAGTCATATATGATTATTTAATTGCTTTGACCTGAAGTAATGTGTAATAAATATAGTATGTAAAAGAATTTATTGTTTCTTTCATTTTTTTAATATGTTTAATTATTAATGGGTAGAATAAGATATTTATGATTATTTAATTGATTTGACCTGAACTGATATGTAGTAAATATAGTAGGTAAAAAATTTATTGTTTGTTCATTTTTTAATGTGTTTTATTAGTAATGGATAAAATAATGTAAACCATGAGAATATCACTTTATCTTATATTTCATGAGTAATAAATGCAAGTAGCTAAATGAATTTATTGGTTGGATTTTGTGTAGACATTTAGTTTTTTATCGTTTATTTTATAAGATAGTGACTGTTTGTTAGACTTTATCATTTATTTTATAAGACAGTAAGCGTCTGTTAGACTTTTCTATAAATGCGCTTGTAATTTTAAGAGTATGGAAGCAATTGATGAATTTGATTTTTGGTATATTAAATCTGTAGTTGAATAAATCTATTGTTTGGATATAATGAATGTTCTAGACAAATATTAATAATGTCATTAGAGAAACTGCAACTTGGCTTTATAGATGTACTTAATAAAACTTTAAAAGCATAAGACAACTATCTTATAAAAGTCCATATAATAAAGTTGAAACTATAACAACAGTTTAACATAAAGGTTCATGCAATTATTTAGGACTTGCTTTTTTTGGCAGATGGAGGAATGATGTTCTGAGTAGCACCAACTGATTCGAATTCCACCGTGCTTGAACTTTGACTATCATCAACTGGAAATTCAAGTTTCTTTTTAGCGCTTGGTTTGGATGAACTGGTCATGGGGCTTTTTGACAGCAGATGTAAGGGACGCACTGAAATTGGGCTTGGGGTTTTTTTTGCCAGTTATAAATTCATCTTTGAAAATGTGAAGCACTTTGAAAGACATTGCAGATGCATCGTCCACTCTATCACTTATGCAAACTTGAAAAATCTTTTCTATTCCACAAATTTTTGATATGATAGGTGGCACGTCAAAGCGATCTTTATTTCCGATAACTACATTGCTTGCTGGAATTTCAATTAGAGACTGAGCTTGAAGACCAAATAGTAAGAAAGGAGCAATTCCTGTTTCATCCTACGCAATGACAGTTAGCTTATACCTGAAATAAAATAATAGTTTTGAAAATGTTAGTTATTAAATCACATAATAGTTTGTGTGTATTTGTGAAGTATTACTTACCATGGAATAGGTAATTCATTTATGTAAGTGCATTTCTTACACCAAATACAATCGACTAAAATCAACTACGAAAGCGAATTCCATAACTGATCTCAACTTATCAACCTAAAACGAACCAAAAAGTTATCAACCTAAAACTATTTGTCAAATAAAAACACAGTTAAGAATGTATGAAAAGGGATTTCATAACTGACCTCAACTTTACTGTTGTAGAACAAATAGAATCATACAAATGCAATCAGAACAATTAATATATCGCCCCGGATCAGAGTAGAGGAGATTAAAAAGCAAGAAAACAGGAGGAACAATTTACCACTCAAATATATGAAGTTCCATAAAATAGCTTCGGATCTAAAAAAAAGATCCTTATGATCTGGAGTTCAGTTGAACTGATGCAAAAAAAAAAAAACTTTAAATAAAACAAAACTCACTACTGCTGTAAAACCATTAAACAAAAACTCCAAAGATATGACAGAATAGATCCATCTATGTGCGAAAAAACACTAAATATGAAAAAGGACAGAGAAGGGTGGTGGATCGGTTCGAGAACTAAAACGAAGGATCATAGAGGAAAATATCAAAATAGGGAAAACAAAGTAGGAGAATATCACTTACCTAATCGCAGATCCACATGTCATGAAACATAAATTGATTCATCTAATTCCCTGCCATCAATTAATTTCTCCAATGACATTCCTCAATTTCTTATCAGATTTTTCATTGTCTCATCTTTTCACTATCCTTATTGGTTCTCTCTTAAGAATTAATCATGCTCTCTGTCATAAAAAAAGACCCAATTTATTTAAAATCACTATCTAAATCAAAATCCAGAAACCACAGATTACTTACCAGTTTGGAAAATAACTATAGCCTCTTCCATCTTATCTGCGATGAAGAATAAAACAATCCCAAATGAAAAAAAACAATGAAACTCTTAATAAATCAATAAAAGAAAGTAAAAATCAAAAGTAAAACCCATATATAGAGAAATTAAAAAAAAATACAACACAAACAGAGGATGAAGAAGTAAGAGAAAAGAGAGACGAGCAGACACTACATGATTATAGTAATTTGAAACAAAGTTTACATGTAAATTTTTTGAATTATATTATGATTGAACTATAATCTCAAAAATAGCCTAAATATGTACAATATCTTCTTAATCCAAACATCTTGCTCACACTTCAAGCACACATATGATAACAGAAAATTATCCACTGAGAAAGCAATAAGAGTAGCCATACTCATGAAGGATATATAATAATGGGTAGGAAATCAAAATTAAGCTTAACAGTAGGTAAAATACAGGACTAAAATATATATGAATATAAATATACTTGCAGCTGGAAGCTCATTACAGTTCCACACATAGTTAAAGTTCCATTTTCAATGTTAGAGGATGCCTTGTCAAATTTAAATTATCTTTCACATAGTGGGTATAGTAAAAAGGGTAAGATAAGGATAAAAAAAACACTATAACCTAACCACAATATAAAATGCAATAGCCTTTGACCAATAGGAGAATGGACCTGCTATTTCACTATTACATAGTGATGGCTAAAAAAGTTTAAATGATAATAATAAAATCCATAAATCATCTCTCTCAAGTGACATTTGTCTCTAGATCTTCCTTCAAATTCTTGACTCAACGAACATGGAAGACAAAAGAATAAAACAGGTTCTAGCAAGAATCACCACACCACAAGTTAATCTTCTATCAAACAAAGGACAATCCAGCTGTACAAAAGTTAAAGACAGCAAAAATATCAAAACCCAATTTATAGGAAAAGCATATGATGAAAAATCTATCAATTTCATTCCTAATTGATGAAAAGGACAATAACTTTGATATTATTAATCTACATCATAAAAAAGAAACAAAAAAATCCAAATACATGATCCATTGTAGAAAGCATATCATTAACCTTCAACTCTTTAAATGTAGAAAATGGGAACTATCTTTACAGAACTGCCAATTGAATTTTGTTTATTTAATAAACAGTTTAAATTGAACATGCAAATGCATACAAAATAGAAGTTAAAGTCGAAATCGAATGCGGAATTTCATTTTGGAGAAATGAAATCCCCTAATTGCCTCAGTATTCCTATGTTGTAGGTTTTGAAGGCTATTGAAAATAAAACAATATTAATTTTCATTGAAAAAAACCTAGATAAAAAGATACCGACAATGACATCGCATGTAGTTAGAAACCGAACAAAGATTACGGATTTCTACATGAATCTGTACAACCTTAGTTCTTTTGCCATTGATAAATTTCACATTATTTACATTGTGCTCCATTGAATAATTATGAAAGAAGTGTAAATATTATCATGATTGATATTAAAAAAGATTTTTTTTGGCTGTTATAATGAAGAGAAAAAAACCAGAGGTTCTAACTATACCTTTTTAAAATAGAGTACAAAAAAATGAAAAACTTCGATATGTGGACCCGTTTGCCAAATTGTAAATGCAAAAAACTCTTATAAATCTAATAAGAAATTAGCAGAATTTTTCACATTAACAGCCCCTAAGCAAAAATTAAACGCCGAAGATAAAAACAATAGAAATTGTAAACCCAATCTGTGATAGAAGTTTTTTAGCCAACACATTTCCAAAACCATCACAATGACAACAACAAAAATAATATAATAAATAAATAATAAGAAAAACCAATTAGAGAAGAAAAAATATAACTCAAAAGCTGCAAATATCTCTCTAAAAGCCCAGAATTTCAAAGAAGGTCAACGAACCAAGAAACTATCAAACTTAAAAAATTGTCACAAAAAAAACACAGTTAAGAATGTATAAAATGAACCAAAAATTTACCAACCTAAAACTATTGTCAAATAAAAACACATTTAAGAATGTATGAAAAGGGATTTCATAACTGACCTCAACTTTACTGTTGTAGAACAAATAGAATCCTACAAATGCAATCAGAACAATTAATATATCGCCCCGGATCAGAGTAGAGGAGATTAAAAAGCAAGAAAATAGGAGGAACAATTTACCACTCAAATATATGAAGTTCCATAAAATAGCTTCAGATCTAAAAAAAAAAAAAAGAAGATCCTTCTGATCTGAAGTTCAGTTGAACTAATCCTAAAAGAAAAAACTTTAAATAAAACAAAACTCACTACTGCTGTAAAACCATTAAACAAAAACTCCAAAGATATGACAGAATAGATCCATCTATGTGCGAAAAAACACCAGATATGAAAAAGGACAGAGAAGCGTGGTGGATCGGTTCGAGAACTAAAACGAAGGATCATAGAGGAAAATATCAAAATAGGGAAAAACAAAGTAGGAGAATAACACTTACCTAATCGCAGATCCACATGTCATGAAACACAAATTGATTCATCTAATTCCCTGCCATCAATTAATTTCTCCAATGACATTCCTCAATTTCTTATCAGATTTTTCATTGTCTCATGTTTTCACTATCCTTATTGGTTCTCTCTTAAGAATTAATCATGCTCTTTGTTATAAAAAAAGACCCAATTTATTTAAAATCACTATCTAAATCAAAATCCAGAAACCACAGATTACTTACCAGTTTGGAAAATAACTATAGCCTCTTCCATCTTATCTGCGATGAAGAATAAAACAATCCCAAATCAAAAAAACAATGAAACTCTTAATAAATCAATAAAAGAAAGTAAAAATCAAAAGTAAAACCCATATATAGAGAAATTAAAAAAAATACAACACAAACAGAGGATGAAGAAGTAAGAGAAAAGAGAGAAGAGTAGACACTACATGATTATAGTAGTTTGAAACAAAGTTTACATGTAAATTTTTTGAATTATATTATGATTGAACTATAATCTCAAAAATAGCCTAAATATGTACAATATCTTCTTAATCCAAACATCTTGCTCACACTTCAAGCACACATATGATAACAGAAAATTATCCACTGGGAAAGCAATAAGAGCAGCCACACTCATGAAGGATATATAATAATGGGTAGGAAATCAAAATTAAGCTTAACAGTAGGTAAAATACAGGACTAAAATATATGTGAATATAAATATACTTGCAGCTGGAAGCTCATTACAGTTCCACACATGGTTAAAGTTCCATTTTCAATGTTAGAGGATGCCTTGTCAAATTTAAATTATCTTTCACATAGTGGGTATAGTAAAAGGGGTAAGATAAGGATAAAAAAAATACTATAACCTAACTACAATATAAAATGCATATTGCCTTTGACCAACAAGAGAATAGACCTGCTATTTCACTATTACATAGTGATGGCTAAAAAAGCTTAAATGATAAGAAAAAAATCCATAAATCAACTCTCTCAAGTGACATTTGTCTCTAGATCTTCCTTCAAATTCTTGACTCAACGAACATGGAAGACAAAAGAATAAAACAGGTTCTAGCAAGAATCACAACACCACAAGTTAATCTTCTATCAAACAAAGGACAATCCAGCTGTACAAAAGTTAAAGACAGCAAAAATATCAAAACCCAATCATACATCAATACATGATAACTAAATGAACAACTTGAAATCGAATGGACATTTAACAGAAAAAAGAAAAAGTAAACTATATACTGTAGGAAGTTACTATCCATATTTAATTTCTAATCATAACAAAATTGACAAAATAGAAACAAAAATCTTGTTTAAAAAAAGGGAAAATCTAAATGCAAATGAGAATCATTTTTCTTACCAGAAGGAGAGAAACGGAGGGCATTCACCACAGAACTATGGTAGGATAGGCTACTTTGATAAGTCGCAGTAGGGATTTTCGTTTCGTCTTCACCTGAACCTATTAACCAAAGCTGAAAGTAGAATCCAGAAAAAGAAAAAGACAAAACAAATGGAATTAGTGAAAGATTGTCTTCAATCCATCCAGCAAATTGGCGAATTATTTTTAATTTACAGAAATCTCTACTAACAAAAAACAGTAATGGATACCTGTAAGGCGATGTGTTTTTTTTAAATCCAAATTGCCCTGGGAGAGCTCCCTCTATCGTTACATGTACAGTAAATAAAGTAAGAATACTAAATCGCCAAGAAGAAGAAGAAAGAGCCGCAGATCGGCTGGAGAAGAGGAGGAAGAAAGATAGGGAATGAAAGAGCAGATGAAGAGTTGGAGTAACCCTAGGTAAAAAATAGAAAAAAAAGAAGTTGCGTGCTATAGCTGTTCTCGCTGCCCATTGCATAGGGTTGGAGGTAGCGAAAGTGGGGAAAAGAGTCGAATTATTTGCTTCATCTTCAGCGTCTAAAGAAAACAAAAATCCCAAGAAGAAGAAAGAGCCGCAAATCTGCTAGAGAAGAGGAGGAAGAAAGATAGGGAATGAAAGAGTAGAGGGAGAGCTGGAGTAACCCTGAGGACTGGGTTGGGAAAATTCGAAAATACCCATTGTCTAGACGACGTCGTTTTTTACTCAGTATGATAAATACTCAAATGCCCATAATATGTGTTCCTGTATAGATGCAATTG
The DNA here is from genome assembly GCF_963576675.1 of Euphorbia lathyris. Taxonomy (NCBI): domain Eukaryota; kingdom Viridiplantae; phylum Streptophyta; class Magnoliopsida; order Malpighiales; family Euphorbiaceae; genus Euphorbia; species Euphorbia lathyris. The sequence goes on along the minus strand of NC_088910.1, from coordinate 26,041,753 downwards.
GAGGATAAACTTGAAAAATGTATCAATTTGTTACTGTGTTGAATCAATTGGAATTCACTGTTCCTTATTGGATTCATCTTTATATAATAGTATTGATATATTAGTTATTTCTATTTGTACAATTAACAATACTTATGATTTTGCATAGACACATAATATAAATCACCCAAATTATCCTGATTTCCACACCAGTTGGTAACGTTAAAGAACTTAAAAGTTGACTGTTGTAAATTGGATAGAGGGGTCAAGTGGGAGTAATTTTGATGAAACTTGAATTGATTAAAATGTATTTTGATCATTAATAAATATTCATATGCATACATTAATTTTTTTATTATTTATAAAAGATATTTGTATATGTATGATCATCTTTTAATTATTTGTAATATGTTATGACAATTAGAAAAATAATTCAAACTTTTATATTTTTTTTCCTTTATAGATAGCATAAGAGCAAAAATTGGAGAATGAAATTGGAAATTATAAAATGGAACAGGTTGTCAGTTGAGATAATTTAGAAGCAATAAGTGGTTCTAAAATAACTCAAAATGCAATAATTGATGTCGTAAAACATCTAGGACGATGATCTTGCCATAGGGCAAGTTCATAGATTCTTTCTTCAATACGTTGAAGAAATGCATTCAAGTACCAGTGCTCACACACTTATTAATTTCGTGTTGATTCAAAAGTTAAAAATCATTATGAACGAGTCGTAATTAGATTTGCAAAACAGCTGAGCAATTGATGAGCTACAGCTAGCGTTGGCATATATTCATAACATTTAAACTATAAAAAACTTATGTTTGCACCTTGGTATAAACAAGAGTTTATCCTTTTTTCCGATGAGCCTGCATGATAAGATCAATACGTTGATCTTTGTCAAGATAAATGTTATTAACCAGTTAATAACATTAACGAACTTTATGAGTTAGTTCGGTTTGTGAAATATTTTGTTTTAGAAACTTTTTTTTAGTTTCTTAAAGTTGTTATTATTACTTATATGTATTTTTACTATGGTTTATTATTTGTAAATTATCATTAAGAATAACTAATTATATAAACTATAATCCCATTCATGGATGAAATTAACGGACATTGAATAATAAACTCAAAGTCAACACTAACAACACCATTGTAATACATTACGAGACAAGTTATATCCGGTAACTTGGTTTTCTATGCATAAATATCTAGCTAGCTAGGTTAAATATTAGAGTGGAAAAGGTAATTTGAGCCTTCTATGGTTTCATTTTCAAATCGATATCTAGTGCGAAAACATTATTGGTTAGATATAGACCATGTAAAGAACTTGTGTATATTATTTGTGAACATCGAGTTAAATCGTGGAATTAAAATTTTCCATTGTAGATCAACCTTCTATAATGGTATCAGCTTCGAAAGAACGTTGTTGAAAAAAGAAATTTAAATCTCAATATTTTATCTAAAATTTTTGTAGGTGATGTCCATTGTTTAATAGATCTGAAATAATCCATAGTATTGAGATTTAAAATAAAGAGGGAATGAATAAAAATAGCATACTTAAATGGTTCTATGCTAGTGAGAGAAGCTCTAGCTTCTCTCTAACTTTTACACCATTCTTTTTGTTCTTCTCTTCTAAATATCCAGATTTTTTTCAGCTTTCCACCATCATTCCTATCGCTCAACATTTCCGATCTTACTTTTTAACCAAGTTTACTCTTAGAGGAGGAAGAAGGAAGCTTATCTTCCTTCTTCCTCCTCCATTTTATCTTTAGTTTTAGTTTTAGGTTCAGATCTACTGTTTCTTGTTAGCTTGAAGTCTATAATCCTTATTGAACTTCTTTTTTCATCAGATCTACACTTGTTAGCTATATTTCTTTCATTTATTCTTTCTTCGGTCTTAGCAAGAGCGGAAAAGGTTCATCTTGTCCGTAGATCTATAAATCTACGTGGTTGTAAAAAAAGAAAGGACTCAGATCCGAACGTTCGGAAGAGACTACATGATCAAGTATGGGTTACAACATGTTTTCAACGGGAATCGACTTACAAGAATGATATGATTTCTATTTTTACTGTATGTATACTTTTTGTTGTATTACTCTTTGTAGTCTTTTTATAGCTCTTTGTAGTCTATTTTCTTCACTTTGGCGATCTTGTACTGGCTGTAGCTTGTATGGGTGCGAGGTTTTATTCCTCTTAATTTCTATGTTGTATATGTACTTTTTATTCTAATGAAATGATAATATGTCATTTTTATATATATAAAAAGTGAATAATAAATTATTTACCCTTTTAATAAAACAATATAGCATAAGGATCATAAAAGGAGCAGTGTTTACATAAGAATCATCACAATGATGGATGCTCACATAGGAATTTGTGGCCATTGCAGAGTGGAAATAAGAAGTTATTGTTAGAGTGATAAATATCATAAAAGGTCTCCAAATTATTGAAAAATATCATTGAATGCATTACAAGAAAAAAGGGATTTAATGACGGGAAAAACCATCACTAATAATCTAATTCAACTCATTAAAGGTTTTTAATGAGCGGAATTTTCTCCTTGAGGAAGCCCTTCTTACTAAAAGTATTAATGAGCGAAATAATTCCGCTCATTATTAACTTACAATGAGTGGACATTTACCCTTACTAGAAATTATATATAATGATTAAAAATACACTCATTATAAGTATTTATAATGATAAAAAAAAATACACTCATTATAAGTATTTGTAATGATTAAATGATTAAAAATTATTGCATTAAGAATATTTATAATGATTTGGATTGAAGAGAGCTATTCTAAATTAGATATATTCAACTCTCAAATAAATTAAAATAGCATCATACTTTTAATTAAGAACAAATACACTTGGTACAGATTTAATAAAGAAATTTATTTGGAATAAAAAAATATGGTTACGTGAGCGATGAATAATTGAATTGGGAATCAGCAAAAACACAAGCAGATGGGAATATGATAAGTACTTCTCTTGTAAGGAGATGCTGTAACACCCTGGTCCAATACCATGTAGATATTGTCCGCTCTGGCCCAATTCCAACACATTGGGCCTCACGGCTTTAAAACGCGTCTGCATGTATTGGATTCACATCTTACTAATAAGCCCCAATCACTTCCTCTCCATTTCCGATGTGGGATTCAGTTCATTCCTACCCCCATCGCCATCCCTTAGGGCCGCTCCTTGCTCAGGCCTTCTTACCCCGGCGCCACCCACTCCGGACCGAGTCGTTACAGGCCCACCAGCTTCCGCCTGGTTCGTCCCCGAACCACACATCATACGTGGAGAGTCGGCTCTGATACCAATTGTAACACCCTGGTCCAATACCATGTAGATATTGTCCGCTCTGGCCCAATTCCAACACATTGGGCCTCACGGCTTTAAAACGCGGCTGCATGTATTGGATTCACATTTTACTAATAAGCCCCAATCACTTCCTCTCCATTTTCGATGTGGGATTCAGTTCATTCCTGCCCCATCGCCGTCCCTTAGGGTCGCTCCTTACTCAGGCCTTCTTACCCCGGCGCCACCCACTCCGGACCGGATCGTTACAGATGCCCCGGAAGCCATTTAAGAGAGAGAAAAAACAACAGTATGCAGTAAGATTGTTCCCTTAAAACAGGGAAAATCATCAAATGAATCCCATCCAAATCCTATAAACCAAAACCAAAAACAGAGACAATTATCTTTAGAAATTGAACCATTTACATGCTACACTATACTAACCTTAAAAGATGTTTCATGGAGCAGCATCAAGTCCTAAAGACCCATTTTGCTTCTCAATGTAAGCAAATGTACATAAACAAGAGTGAGGATGAATTATATTTATATTGGAATAAATAAACTTTACTCATAAACCCATATGCATAAAAAGGTAAATACTTACGTATCCTTCATTTCCACTAACATGAATTTATTCCTAGAAATTAGAAACCTACATGGTTATGAATTGAAGAGCTAGCAATTTAATCTCCAACATACCGGCCTTAAAAAAACCCTCATGCTTATGGAACAATATAAACAATGTGTTGTTGAAACACCTTTCCACATAATTTTGATTTGACAAAATTGTTTAAGTATAAATTATAACACATATTCTAAACACACTAAGTTTAAATGCTTTGATTTATTCTACTAATGTGTTTGTTCAATGTTGAGTATAAATGTTATAAGTCATAAGGATTGGAAGGCCCAAGCCCAATACGGAAGCCAAGGCCCAAGTCAAACAACTCAGTACACTCGGCCCGCGTATGTCAAGACGTTGTCGTTTTGGACAAAAACGCAACTCAGCAAACGGAAGGATCTAGAAGACCTTCGGGAACAACTTCACAATGAAGCTGCTGAGTAGTCTCGACAAAGCGTACAAGACAGCAGTTGGCAAAGGAAAACTTCCAGACAAAGTGTTTCCTCTTTTAGCAAAGTTCAGACGACACAGTATGCTGTCCAGTTGACTTTACCATAAAAGGAGAGACCATCTGCTGTGCTGACCGAGGACAGAAGATACACGATTGTGATTGGCCGAGAGCTCTGTGCAAGTCAGGATGACAACGACACATAGCCGTTTCCCTCCAACGGTTATTTCGAAATTCGAAATGACCGAATGACCAGACGTCTCTATAAATAGTGCCATCACAAGCTTCACAAAACACAGAACTTGATTAAGCCATTACGCTGACCAAATCTCTACAAGTTCTGCAAGCAAGAAGCAAAGCAAAATTCTTACACTACATTTTCATATCTGTGTAAAAGTCTAGAGTGATTGTAAATCATCTAAAGTGTATTAGCACATCTTTGTATTAGGATAAAAACACTTATCATTTCTAGAGATAGAAAGGAGAGGCTGAGTACTCGGTTTTAAGTACTCAGCGGAGAGATTAGGATTGAGTAGAAGTATAGAGGAAGGTACTCTTGTCATACTCAATTGCTGATATTGTAAAAGGTTTGAGGCTCTACCTTTAAAGAGCTCAGTAGAGGATTCAAAATCTCGGAAGTGTTCCTGGGACAGGACGTAGGCTTAGAAGAAGCCGAAACTGGATAAATCTGCTGAGTGAAGTATTTCTAAACCTTAACTCCTTATTTATATTGCTTGCTTTAAATAATCAAAACTGACCAAGTAAAGAGGTCAAGTTGAGTTGTGCGCGTTGAACGTCTGAGCTCAGGAATAGACTCTAAGTGCTATCTCCTGACTCAAGCTAAGAAACTGACCTAGTCACCTGTTGACTAAGCCAGTATCTTGCTGTTTACTCAGCGCCGCTGTTGAAACCTTGTCTTTAGAAAAAGAAGTTTGCCTAAATTGCGAAAAAAGTTTAAATAGTTCCTAACCCCCCATTGGAACTATACTTGCAACTAAACAAGGGACCAACAAGTGGTATCAGAGCTTAAAAGCTCACTATAAAAGGTCTAACAACCTTGAGCTGATCCCTACCATGGGCGAAAACAGCACTCGGTTTCTCCCTGGAAACCAAACAACTCAAATACTGCCTGAGGGGCTGTCCATTACTAGGTCTCCCCTATTCTTCGGGTCAAACTATACCTTCTGGAAGAGTAGGATGAAAAACTTCATCCAAGCTACAAACATGAGTGCCTGGTTATCTATAGTCCAAGGGTCGTTTGTACCTGTTGAGGTTGTGGCTGGCCAAACAGTTATAAAAGCTGAGGCCAAATGAACAGAGGATGATCTTAAGAAGCTTCAAAACCATGCTTCGGCTATCAATATGCTTCACTGTGCGCTCGATGCTGCAGAATATAACAAAAACTCAGGTTGTGAGTCGGCACAAGAGATCTGGAAGAAGCTGGAAGTCACCTACGAGGGAACAAACAAAGTAAAAGAATCCAAGGTGAATCAGCAGATGAGACTGTACGAGCTGTTCGAGATGAACAATGATGAGGGCATTTCAGACATGAACGCAAGGTTCACCAACATCATTAATGAGCTCAAGAGACTTGGAAAAATCTTCACTGAGGAAGAACAAGTCAAAAAGATACTCAGGAGTCTTCCAAAAGACTGGCAAGCAAAGAAGACAGCAGTTGAGGAAGCTCAGGATTTAACCACCTACAAATATGACGAACTCATCGGTTCATTGCTGACCCATGAGATATCCATGAAAAACTTTGAGGTGAAGGAAAAATCTGATGACAAGAAGCAGAAGTCACTTGTCATGAAAGCTGACTCCACTGACGGGAGTTCAACTGATGATGAGGAGATGGCCATGTTCATAAGAAAGATGAAGAGGCTGTTCAGGAAGAACGACAAATATTCTAAAAAGCCTTACAAAAAGTTTGATAAGTATAAGGCTGACTCAAGCGACAGCAAATACAGAAAGGACAGCTCAAAGCCAATTACATGCTTTGAGTGCCATCAATCTGGCCATATTAAGTCAAACTGCCCCACGCTGAGGAAAGACAAGAAGAGTGGGAAGAAGGCAATGGTGGCTACTTGGAGTGACAGTGATGAATCTTCATCAACAGAAACTGAGGCCACCGAGTCAGCGAAGATATGCTTTATGGCTGACGAACTTGCTGAGCCATGCGTCTCTGAGCATGCTGACCCATCCATCGCATCAGATGATGAAGAACAATCAAATGAGGTAATTTCTCTTCCCCAGCTCAGAAATGATATGGTTAATGCCCTGAGTGATCTCTATACACTTGTTAAGAAGTGTAATAAAAAGGTTAGAGCACTCAGCAGGCGCTGTGACGAAGTGGAAGAGGTCAAACTGAGTGACCTCAGATACCTTCTTCAGGACAATTCGACTCTGCATGATAACATGAAGATCATGCATGAGTATGTGTCTGAAGTCCAGTCAGTTTCAAAGAAACTGAGGAAGGACGTCACAACCATCCAGAACCAACTAAAGGTTCCTAAGAAAAATAACATTCCTCTGAGAACTCAGTACCAAGGTACTCAGCAGAGATGGAATCCCCAGCGAAAAGTCCAGTGTGACTTTTGTGGGAAGTTAGGACACACTACTAAAGTGTGCTGGCACGCTCAGCACTGGGGTGCTGACAAGTCAGTAAAAAATCCTAAACAGAAGGTCAGTTGTGACTTCTGTGGAAAGAATGGCCATACTGTCCATGTATGTCGCCATAAAATAAAATATGATGCTATACCTGTTGCACCTAACAAGGCAGGACCCAAAAAGAATTGGGTACCTAAAAGTAACTAGTTACAATGCAGGTAAGCCTGAGATGTGCCGAGAAGTCAAAGATGTGGTATATTGACAGCGCATGCTCAAGGCATATGATGGGTGATGAAACTCAGTTCATCACGTTTGAACGTAAACGAGGAGGGAGTGTAAGTTTTGGAGACAACAAGAAGGGTAAGATAGTAGGCTCAGGAACCATCGGAGGTAATCCTACTACTGAATCTGTCTCCCTAGTCAGCGGACTCAAATATAACTTACTCAACGTAGCTCAGCTATGTGACAATGGGAGAAAAGTTATATTTGATGCTACTGGATGTAAAATATACGAGGGTAAAACCAATGAGTTAATTTTAACTGCCCCTCGGATAGATAATGTCTTTATGCTAGACTTAGAGAAAAAGTTTTCAAAAACTGTGTGCTTAGTAACAAAGGAAGAAAATTCCTGGCTATGGCACAAGAGACTTGGTCATGTAAGCATGGACCTCCTGGCCAAACTAGCAAGAAAGCAATTGGTTGAGGGACTGCCTGAACTTAAATTTCAAAAAGATCAATTATGCCACGCTTGCCAAGCTGGAAAACAAACCAAACAATCTTTTCATAGCAAAAACATTGTCTCAACTAAACGTCCGTTAGAATTACTACACTTGGATCTCTTTGGTCCAGTCCAGCCGCTGAGTCTGGGTGGAAGAAGATTTTCCTTGGTCATTGTAGATGATTTCTCTCGGTATACGTGGGTTATCTTGCTGACCAGCAAGGATGAGACCTTTGAGACATTTTCAAATTTGGTTAGAAAAATTGAAAATGCAAAAGACCTAAAATTAGCTCATATCCGTAGTGATAACGGTGGAGAATTCAAAAACCAAAAGTTTGTTGAATTCTGTGAAGCCAGCGACATTGACCACAATTTTTCTGCTCCTAGAACACCTCAGCAAAATGGGGTTGTAGAAAGGAAGAACAGAACTCTGGTTGAAATAGTCAGGACAATGCTGGATGAGCATAGGCTTCCAAAGTATTTTTGGGGAGAGGCTGTTAACACAGCATGCTACATTCTTAATAGGGCTCTAGTTAGACCTATACTCAAGAAAACCCCCTATGAACTTTGGAAAGGACGAAAGCCCAATATTGGATACTTTCGTGCTTTTGGCTGTAGATGTTTTATTTTAAATACCAAAGATAACTTAGCAAAGTTTGATTCAAAAGCTGATGAAGCTATCTTTCTGGGCTACTCAACAAACAGCAAAGCATACAGAGTTTTTAATAAGCGAAATCAAGTTTTAGAAGAGTCAATACATGTAGAGTTCGATTAAACTGACCCTGCAGGTAGATACCAGCCGCTGACCGAAGATGAACCAAACTCAGTAACCATCGCTGACTCAGAACCAGCTACTGAGTCATTCACGAAAAGGCTGACCAAGAGTAAGAGTGAACCTAAGATTACTTTTACTGACCCATCTACTTCTGCAGAGATTGTTGAAACAGGAACAGCACAAGACATGAATCTACCCAAAGAAATAAGGATTCCAAGAGGGCACTCCGAAAGTGCAATCCTTGATTCTGCTGGGAATACCTTGATGACGAGGAATCAACTCAGGAAGTACCTCAGCAATGTTGCTTTCGTCTCAGTATAAGAACCGAAGAATTTCGCTGAAGCTAAGTACGATGAATTCTGGATGAACGCAATGCAAGAGGAGCTCGATCAATTTCGAAGAAATGATGTATGGGAGTTAGTGCCTCATCCAAAGAGTCAAAAGACCATCGGAACAAGATGGGTCTTCAGGAACAAGATGGACGAACAAGGAAACGTAGTCAGGAACAAAGCAAGGCTTGTAGCTCAGGGCTACAGTCAGCAAGAAGGTATAGACTACAGTGAGACCTTTGCCCCAGTGGCAAGGCTAGAGGCAATTAGAATACTATGTGCATATGCATCTTACATGAACTTTAAATTATTCCAAATGGATGTCAAAAGTGCATTTCTTAATGGAGTTATAAACGAGGAGGTTTATGTAAATCAACCTCCAGGTTTTGAGGACCCTAAGTTCCCAAACCATGTTTACAAACTGAAAAAGGCTCTGCACGGCCTCAAGCAGGCACCACGTGCTTGGTACGAGAGGCTGACCAGTTTCCTGCTGACTAGAAATTACGTCAGGAGCAAAGCTGATACAACCTTATTCATTAAGAAAAAGGGTAAAGATACCCTGCTGGCCCAAATTTATGTTGATGATATAATATTTGGTGCAACTAACGAATCAATGTGCAAGGAGTTTAGCAAACAAATACAGACTGAGTTTGAAATGTCTATGATGGGAGAACTCAACTTCTTCCTCGGTCTTCAAATTAAACAAGGAAAGAATGACATCTTCATCAGTCAAGCCAAATATGCCAAGGAGATCTTAAAGAAATATGACTTGGAAAATTGCAAGCCAATATCCACTCCTATAGGCACTGACACTATCCTCTGCGCTGATGAGAATGGTAAGTCAGTAGACAGCAAGTTATATCGAGGTATGCTAGGCTCTCTACTTTACTTAACAGCCAGTAGACTGGACATTCAGTTTTCAGTATGCTACTGTGCTAGATATCAATCTAACCCTAAGGAATCTCATTACATTGCTGTAAAAAGAATCCTTAGATATTTGCAAAGCTCAATGAACGCAGGGTTGTGGTATCCAAATACTCATGATTTTACACTCATCGGATACACTGACGCTGACTATGGACGAGATAAGCTGGAACGTAAAAGCACCTCTGGAGGATGCCACTTCTTAGGAAGCTGCCTTGTATCCTGGTTCAGCAAAAAGCAGGCGTCAGTAGCCTTCTCCACCACTGAAGCTGAGTACATTGCTACTGGTCAGTGTGTCGCTCAGGTCCTATGGATCAAGCAACAACTTGAAGATTATGGTGTTCAAACGAAGACAATTGAAGTCAAATGTGACAACAAAAGTACAATTGATCTGTCCAAGAACCCAATTCAACACAGCAGAATGAAGCATGTCAGCATTAGACATCACTTCATTAGAGATCATGTACTCAAAGGTGAGATCAAGCTGACTTTTGTCCCAACAGACGAACAGCTTGCGGATATCTTTACGAAGTCACTGGCTCGTGAGCAGTTCAGCATAATGAGAGAAGCAATTGGTATGTTTAATCCTCTTCAGTAAATTCCTGTGCTAAATGAATATTGAATGCTGAGTGAATTACATGCTGAATGATTTATTGTTTGCTGAGTATCTCATTGAAACTGACTGAATATACAATACTGAGTAAACTTGCACACTGAGTAAATTAGTTTAGAACTTGAACTTAAAATCATCCTTAAATAATGCACTGACCACTCAGAATATCAAACGCTTGACATTCTAAATACTGAGTGATTAATCCGTTAGCATACATACAAAGCACGCGTGTAGCCTAGGATGACATATTCACCGTAATGTGTCATAAATGCCAGGATCCTTGTCGATACATGATCCCAAGGCAAAACTGACACATGGATTTGGTTAAGATCCACACCGTTCAACTCGTCTATAAATTATGGGCATTTCCCCATCTTTTACTCTTTACGCTTAACAAATTCTTAAGGCTAAGAAATTACTCAAATTTCTCTCTCAAATACCTCTATTCTCTCCATCTTAGAAGAATGACTAAGCTATCTTTCAACGTCTCCGGTGCCGGCCAAAATAAGTCCAGCTCCGATGAACCTTCACGAAACCCTTCCACCTCTAGCAAGGGTAAAACTGACCAAAACTCTGGAAAAGAGAAAGCTGTGAAGATACAGACCTACTCCAAAGTCTTCGAAAGTGTCCTCGAATGGAAAGTTGAGCCCTCCAGATGGGTTTCTGAGCACTTCGTCCAACATGAACAACCGTTTGCCGAATGGATTACAAAGAACGAATGGACTGGGTTGTTCTCTGTCCGAGATGAGATGTATCCTGACCTGGTAAGGGAGTTTTACCACAATCTCATGGTTGCCAGTGACTCCCCTGACTATCTAAGCACTAAAGTAAGAGGAAAGACGATCTTCATCAACCCTCTGTACATTGGAAACCTCCTCCAGCTCAAAACTGAGGTAGTCAGGCTGAGGAAGTCTGGAGATCAGGACAAGACCGACTATGTCCATACCTTCTGCAAACCTGAGGGTCACTCAGGCGAGATCTCAGCATCTTCAATGGGACAGCACCAAAAGATGGCTCACTACCTGCTGAGCTACTTCATTTACCCTAAGATAAACTGCACGACCTCAGCAACGAACTTTGAACAGTGCTTCATATGGCACATGCTCACATACACCCCCATCAACATGCCAGTATTCTTGGTTGCTAGGTTTCTACACAGCACGAGTACGCTGAGGCTTGGGTCAATCATCACGCGCATTCTTATTGACCACAAGATTGACCTCGAAGGTGAGGAATCTTTCAGAGGAACCGAAATCACAGCTGCCTTGCTGAGGGCACTAAAATATGGGCAGCCTTTGAAGAAAGGAAAAGCTGCTGCTGCTGCCGCTGGCCTAGCTGATCAGACTGAGGAGACTGTTGCTGAGCCTAAGAAAGGGCGAAGAACTAAGGCCCCAGCTTCACGCAAGAGAAAGTCTGCTGAGACTCCCTCATCGAATGTTGAGTCTCCTGCTAAGAGACAGAGGTCAGCTGGAAAGTCAGCTGAAAAGAGAACCAGGCAAGATGAGCCTGAAACTGAGGAAGCTGCTGAGCTACCTCAAAAGAAGCAAAAGCCTTCAACACTGGCACCTCTGGACATCATACCAACCGACTTTATTGTACCGGGTGATTCTCATTTCACTCAATGCCAAGGTACTGATGCTGAGGAACCTGAGGTCCAGTTAGATGACCACTTCATCTTCCAAGTTGAGGAAGAACTTGATGGAGATAATACTGAGGAGGAAGAAGAAGACGATGAAACCAGCGGTTAGAATGACGCTGAGGAGTCTGAACAGTATGATAGCGAAATCGAGGTTGAAAATGCCAACACTGGGTTAGCAGGTGGAGCTGTGCAGACCGACACTGAGTTGGCTGCGGGAGTTGAACAAGTTGAAGAGCAAGCTGACCAGATTCATACTGAGCAACAGGAATCCTCTCCTACTCATTCAAAAGAAGAAGCTGCTCCTACTTTCACTCCACCACGTAGACGGCGAAAGTTGGTTAAAGCCAGTGAGAAGCTCGTCAGTGAACCTCCTGTGCAACTACCGACTCTTCCTGACCTTGTTCTTTCAAAAACAACTAAGGACCCCTCTACTGTTCAACTCAAATTTTTCAAACGGCCATCAACTTCCTCTACTACAACGCCGTTGGAAAAACAAGCCTCTGTTTCTTCTCAACAGAAACATGCCGAGCATAACCCTTCAACCACTTCAACAAGTCAGGTTGAACCAAGCACTGCCCATGCTGTTTTCTCAAGCATGATGCTGACTCCTCATCCCTCTGCCGTCAGCACAGACAGTGTTCGGGTTATGACTTCCATCAACAACCTCTCTGCTGATCAATCAAACTTACCTCCAACTCAAGTGCAGATTGAGCCAAGTCATCCAGTCACTGACCAGGGTACTCCTTTCACCCCACTTTCTTCTGGTCATACTGATGTACATCGGGATGCCACTGAGTCCGGCAACAAGCTCATTGACTCAGTGCAAGCACTCATCCACGATCTTCAACATTCCGCTTCGCCAGTTGCTGGATCTTCAATTCCTGACACAACTCAGCTCTCTCAAGTCACTCTACTTCTCAACGAAGTCAAGGGACTCAAGGATCTGCTGAATGTCGTCCTGTCATTACAAGCTCAGCAAGCTAAGCAGGATTCAATTGCCAAGTTGGCAAAGATACAGCTGTCAACAATTCAACATCTGAACTCACTCCATCAGCAAGTTCAGAAGTTGTCTGCTGTGAACACTGACTACGCCACTTCATCAGAACTCAAGATGCTCTTTGCTCAGCTTCACACTGAGTAACTTAAGACAAATGAGCAAATGGTATCCTATAGGCAGTGCTCAGTCGAGCAAATTGGTGAGGCCATACGGCTACTTAACCTCAACAAGCAAGAGATGGATACTGACGCGATGAAGCAAAATGAGTTGCTATCTCTTGCACAGCAATCCTTCAATCACATCCGTCATAACAATATCCAGCGTCATCATTATGACTCAGCACTCTTGAAAACCTTCCACCAAGTCTTTGCTGGTCTCACTGAAGCTCTCATTTGGCAAGCTAAAGCACAAGCTTTCAGCGTAAATATGCTCAGTGCTGCTGATCTTCATATACCAGTCGAAGTATCAGCTGATGGAGTTGCCATCTTTGATGGAGTCAATGAAAGTGCTGACAAACTCAAAGAGCTTTCACAAGAACTGACTCGAGCTGTCTTAACCGATGCGTTTAAGCTCCCTGAAGTTGACAAAATGGGGGAGAAAGCGCAAGCTGCTAGAGCTCAGCATAAGCAACGTCAGTACGAGCGAAGTCAGTCACATGGAAAGAAAAAGAAATAGATAGGCTAGGTCTTAACATTTGTAATCTATGTGTTATTTTCTTTTGCTGTGTAACTGCTGACCTCTTTCAATATATATCATACTTACTTTTCTTATTCAAATACTGAGTTATGATATATGCTATTAAGTACTGAGTTATTATGTATCTTCGTTTATATCAGCTATGTTTAACACTTATAATATTTATTGACTAAATGATATGCTGATAACATGTTTGACATCATACTATGATCTTATGAAACATTCTGATAAAGAACTCATTGAACAATAATTTGCTCAGCGCGCTCTGTATATCTAAAACTTCCGCTTAACACTGAGTAAATAGAATATGTAATATAGCTGACCTTCACCTAAAAACTGACCTTAGACTCACTCATTTAAATTCTTAAATGTTGCAATTAAAACTAAGTCAGTAGTGCAACCCTTACGGGGGAGTTTGCTAAATGATATAAGGTCAACTATCATGGGAGAGCTCATACTGAGTTCCTTGCTGAATAGTTTTGCCAACATCAAAATGGGGGAGTTTGTTGAAACACCTTTACACATAATTTTGATTTGACAAAATTGTTTAAGTATAAATTATAACAAATATTCTAAACACACTAAGTTTAAATGCTTTGATTTATTCTACTAATGTGTTTGTTCAATGTTGAGTATAAATGTTATAAGTCATAAAGATTGGAAGGCTCAAGCCCAATACGGAAGCCAATGCCCAAGTCAAACAACTCAGTACACTCGGCCCGCGTATGTCAAGACGTTGTCGTTTTGGACAAAAACGCAACTCAGCAAACGGAAGGATCTAGAAGACCTTCGGGAACAACTTCACAATGAAGCTGCTGAGTAGTCTCGACAAAACGTACAAGACAGCAGCTGGCAAAGGAAAACTTCCAGACAAAGTGTTTCCTCTTTTAACAAAGTTCAGACGACACAGTATGCTGTCCAGTTGACTTTACCATAAAAGGAGAGACCATCTGCTGTGCTGACCGAGGACAGAAGATACACGATTGTGATTGGCCGAGAGCTCTGTGCAAGTCAGGATGACAACGACACATAGCCGTTTCCCTCCAATGGTTATTTCGAAATTCGAAATGACCGAATGACCAGAAGTCTCTATAAATAGTGCCATCACAAGCTTCACAAAACACAAAACTTGATTAAGCCATTACGCTGACCAAAGTTGAGTTGTGCGCGTTGAACGTCTGAGCTCAGGAATAGACTCTAAGTGCTATCTCCTAACTCAAGCTAAGAAACTGACCTAGTCACCTGTTGACTAAGCCAGTATCTTGCTGTTTACGCAGCGCCGCTGTTGAAACCTTTTTCTTTAGAAAAAGAAGTCTGCCTAAATTGCGAAAAAAGTTTAAATAGTTCCTAACCCCCCTTGGAACTATACTTGCAACTAAACAAGGGACCAACATGTGTTGCTATGAACTAAGAAACTATAAACTCACTCAAGCATATGAAACAAATCAAGACAGCAAGAATTGCAAATCAAAGGCAAAAACACAATTGAGGATGTTTAATAGATTTTTGGGTTAGGAAACCTCTGAAGGTGCTTCATTGGTTAAGAGGAGGAACCGAAAAAATGACTTCAATGGTATTCATAATTGATATCAATTTAACTACCTCGAGTCTTGTGGATCCAATCAACTCGGAAGTTTCCAAATCCAAGAGCTGAACCTGAAAATTTAATGGCATGTCACAACCACATGTTGAATATTGTAGAAAAATTGAAGAAGGCATGTAGATCAGGATTGTCTTCTTTCTACTTTAAACAGAGCCAATCAAAGTCAGAGCTAAGGATCCAATAAAGAACCGGGTAGATTCGATAATCCAAGAGCATAACATAAATGAACTGATTTATAATGCAAGAAATTGTATGCCCTTAAGACTTAAACTCTTCACCAAAATGCAATGGAAGACCAATGTCACTATCAAAGAGATGTGGTAAGATTTCCCTTGCCACCCGTGGCGCTAAACATGAGCACAAAGTGAAAAATAACTCCATTGATTACTAGCCTAAGATATTTCATTTGAAGGATCAAATTTCAAACATATAAGAACTGTAAGTAAAACAGAAATAAAGGGAGCACAATGTTCTTATTGGGCATGCCGACAAAAAAATGATAACAAATTAGACTCACACGTGGTTGCTTCTAGTTTCTCTCATTGTGGATCATTGCCATCAATGTACCAGAAATCAAGTGCCCCTGCATACAGGCAGAAAGTAAAGCTTCATTACATACAAACAATTTTACACCACAACTTCAGAGCCTGCATAAATAATGGTGAAAGAGCATATAAATCTATAATCAATTTCAAATAGTTCAAGAACAATTTCGAGTCTTCTACAACCAGAATTATGAAACTTGAAAACAGAGGAGTGTGAGTTATTCTAATAGAAAATAGGCAAAACAATAGTTGCTCGCCTGTTCTGAAATTTAATATTATAATGTTATTATGAAAATAAGGGCACATTTCTAATTTGAAACAGAGACAATATGATTAAGCAAAGTAAACAGAAAATCATTATATTATTAGATTAGTAAGTCAACATGACAAACCATGAGTCAGACAAAGAATATTTTTAGCATAATTCACTTACATGCCAATATATCCATACTACAACTTTAGAAGGCATCAACCAGAATAACAGATCCATGATCTGACACCAAAGATGCAGGAATTCATTTAGCTTTTAATGTAGTTGTAAAGTAGTCACCAAATCTGTGTTGGATCGAAATGAACACAGATAAGCTCCTTTGAGGATCACTTGCTCCGATTCTCTGATTCCCCGGCATATCCTGGAATTTTTCACAAATGTTAGTTTTCAAAGAGTGGACTTTTCACTTTAAAGATTTTGACATTTTTTCAAAAATGTTCATGTTTAACACCATGCTCATGTTGCTCATACAAAAACAAAACTTGACATTAAATGCTTCCCAGTGTCACTGATCATATGCTTGTTTACCACAGTTAGTTATTGGGATTTTATAGCTTTATAAGTTGAGTTGGTGTCATCCAGGGGAGATATATGAGTACCGTACTACTAGTCTCTATTATCTTTTGGCTAGATGGCTTACTGACATGTGCCCCTCTAATTGGGCTAAATAATCAGATGGACAAGATGTCTAGTTAACCTCCTAACCTTGCTTAACTTGACATGATTGACCTCCTAAATACTACGTGGCATAGCAAAGTAGTGATTTGAATAAGTTGAAGAGACACTTAAGTAAATTCAAGGGACAATAGATCACTCTAAACAAGTTCAAAAGGTAAATAAAACAATTTTAGTAAGTTCAAGAAGCTAATCAAACATCTCTAAAGTTCAATGGACTAATTGAACAACTTTTTATGGATCCCATTATCTAGGAAAATAAAATTATGAAATTGCAGTATTAAGATTGTAAATACAATCGAAAAAACCATGATTCTAAATATTTATATCAGAATAAAACAATTCTTTGGAATCCTTTCCTAATCATGATGTATTCCAATGACTTTAACATGACTCATGATGCTTCTTACATCCAAGCACCCAGACTCCTAGAGGCACAATCATAAAATTCATTTGGATTTGGATATTGTTAACAATTCTCTTTATACTAACTGTAAAAACCTTAAGAAAAGACAGTCAAATTGGCATAACAAAGAAAGAGATTAATAAACAGGAATGACCAATTGGACTAGCCAAAAGATTTGCCTATTGATTCTTCGTCAACCAAATCAAGTCCGAAGTTGGTACCAGGCTGGGCAAACAACCCCGCAGGGTAGAGCGATGGAAAGCAAACGCCTGAACAAAAGTAGAACTGGCCAAAACTCTAAAACTAAAACTAAATGAAATCCAACTCAAAAATCATTCATCGCACTAGTAACATTATATAAATAATAAAACATATAAAGAATCAATTTTTTCCAGAGAAGCTAACACCTAAAAGATACCTGAACTAATGCAGTGCTGGTGCACGAAGCAGCTCTATAGAGGTAGCAAAGGAGATAAGGCAGAGGAGAAGAAAAGATTCAGTTGAACATTCTTTCTTCCATTACGGTGGCCAAATCTAAAAAGGGGTAGAGGAGAAAAAAAAGTAGCATAGAGAGAAATTGGAAGGGTGGCTGCCTATGGTGTTGAAGGACAGAAGCCGTCTTAGAGGAGGTGGTGGGTCGGACTCTTGCTGATGGTGTGAATCTCTCGATAAGGTGCAGCAATGGAGAACCATCTAGGTCTGACTTCGGGGTAAAGTGAAAAATTGGGGGAAGTCTAAATCTATAACGTTTGAAAATTGGGGGGAAGGAAAGGAGCGGCAAAAGGAATTGTGGAAAGGAGGAAATAATGAGCGGCAAATTTAAGTGAAATTGAGAGAAAAGTATATTTTACTCAATAATAGTAGGCTTGTTTATTTCCACCCATTAAATGTATTGAGAATACACTTTTAATGAGTGTATTTTTAACCCACATTAAATTTTAGTCATTATAAGCTATTTTTTTTGTAGTGATGTCAAGGATGAGCCTTAGAAAGCACGAAATTGAATAGTGACCAAGAATATTCAAAGAAGAAGACAATGCAAAAAGAAATTTAAGGTTCACCGTCATAGTGAGCTTTAACACACAAACACATGTAAAACTCATTTTAGGCCCTTAAACTTTCAATATTTGTCTATAGCGTTTTTCATAGAAAATATGAGACACATGAATAACAAGCACTACAAGAAAAATAGTAATTAGCAACCAATGTTTGAAACCAGATTAAAATCGGTTGCAAAATTGCAACCCATATGGTTGCAAAGCATTGTCATTGGTTGCAAAGGTGAGAATTAGATTTTTGGAATACATTTGAGACAAAAATATGGTTTCAAAGTTCAGTTGGTTGTAAATATTGCAACCAGACCCGTATCAACATATATTTTCTGGTTGCAATTATATTTGACCTAAATTTCAATTTACTAAATGCAATTTTAGAGAATAAAACACTTGTTCATAAACTGAATTCTCATTTCTCCAAGCTAACAGTAAGGGCTGTAAATGAGTTGAGTCGCTATTATAAGCGGTTCGGTGCTTGACTAGATAAAAGTTCGATAAAGTTTGACTCAATTTCTAAACGAGTTTCTTGCAAATATGATTTTGAGGCTCGACTTGAGCATGACGAAGCTCCATTTCAAAGCTTCCGAACAGGTTTGGTTATAGACTAGTGAATAAGGTCATTAACAGGTTTATAAACAAGCTCATTAAAAGCCCATAAGAAACTAATAAAAAAAACTTTGATTTTTGTAGGTTTCTAAATAGAAATTAACTCAATTTTAAGTAATAATAGTATTTATATTTAATACTGTAATTATAATTTGATGCTTTTTAAAAAAATAATTTAATTTGATATACTTGAGTTAAATAATATTATAACAGTTAATATTTGGGTTAATAATATTTCTAAATTACTTAGTATTACCCGTGTACCCAGTACCACTTTAAATAAATAAGTAATATTATTTTAAAAAAAAAATTAAGTAATATTATTTTATAATTTAATATATAAAGGAGGAGAGTAATGTTTTAGGGTTTTAGGGTTTTCCTTATCTCATTTCCGCCTCCATCGGCTGTCTGTCTTCGTTCTTCCTCGGTTTTCCATTTTCGCCTCCACTCTCTTCTTCAGTTCTCCATCTCTCACAGACCTCAATAACCCTCTTCGATCGTCTCAGTTCTCCATCTCTCATCGACCGTCGTAACACTCTTCGCCTAAGTTTTCCGTCTCTCACCGACCGTTGTAACCCTCTTCCCTAGTTCTCCATCTCTCACCGATCGTGAATGGCCTCAGTTCTCCACCGGTCACCTCAACTGAACTCGTAACTGCTATGAGGTGGGTTCTTTTTATCTTTTTTATTTATACACCTACCTTAAATTAGCTTTCAAAAATTCAGTAGAAAAATTGAAGTTCTAAATTTGAACTTTGACTCTGTTTGTGGTTGTCTATCTTTTGTTGTTTAGCTCAAATCTTCATTCATTTTTCATTTTAATTTTATAGAAAAATTGTGCATTATGGTTTTGTAATATAATATTACAGATTACGTTCAGTATTTAGTACATGCATGATTTGATTGTTATCATTTATAAGAGATATCTGTTGAATAGGACAGCAGCACATCCAACATAGAATTGATGTATTTGTTTGTGTTGGAGGAACAATTAAGTGTCCGAGTTCGCCCCTGTTTCCAATTCAACACTTTTATTCTGGTTTGTCTTATAAAGGTAGATTATTGTGTTTTAGGTTGCAAAAAATTGGGGGGTTTTCACCAAGGGTGGCGACTTCTAAGTTGCAATTGGTCAATGGTGGGGATTTTAATTTGTTGGTGAATATATGGAGTCTTTTGGTTAATAGTGGGATTTTTCAAAATGGTCTGTCATGCAGCACATCCTGATGTGAATTTTTTCTCCAGTTCCTTCATTTCCATGTTTGGTCTCATCTACAACTGAAAATGAACAATGTACCCCATAAGGTATTTCAATTGAAAGATTTTAGATTCATTTAGGCTCAATTGTCCATAGAGTTATCTTTTGAATTTCTTCCATTGCTTTGTTGTTGGTTTTAGTGTTCATTGCAAGTAACAAAAATGGCAATTGTAGCTTTATGATGTGGCTTGAAATATCTCTTATACAGGATTTCAATTAAATTGGTTGCTATATGACATTATATATGGTGAATTTTTTTCAACTCAATCATTATAATTCTTCATGCAGGTTCAGTTATAAGCTTTTGTTTCTTTATATATCCATTAGCATTTTGGTCTTTGCTTAAAAAACACTTTATTATCATATATTACAAAATTGTTCTGTGAGTGATTGGTCGTGGTCTTCTTGTATTCGGGCTGAATCATGATTAGTTGGTGAGATCGCATAGCATCCATGGAACTCTTCACATTTCTATTCTAAATCAAGTTTATTTAATTAATGCTAAATTGAGGTTTCCTGTTATTTTAAGATTGTAGTATCACTGACCTGTTGAGTTTAGGAAAGGCTACCTATTATATGTTTGCTTTTTATGTCTGGAGTTAAGCTAAATTCATACCCTTTTCGAGCCATTTTCACAATCTTTTTTCTAAAAACTAGGGGGTCTTAGGTTCAACAACCCCTTTTATACAACTGATGTGAATCGAGGGTAAAAAAAACTTCATTTAGATCATTATTCATTTTTTTGAAGTCTTTATATGTTTTCTTCATTACCTTTCATTTAAATTGGACCTGATATGTTTGATAATTGTCAAATAGATGTGTGGAATCTTTGGCTTATGAAGGCATTTTAAGTGTAAAATGAAAAGTTGGTGTGGAAAAAAGAAGTTGAAGTTGGACCTGATGTGTTTGGTAACTGTCAAACAAATGTATGCCAACACAAGTCATATGTGTATGTTTGTGTATTTTAGGAATTCACAAGTCATGGTGATGCATGCACATAAGCTTCATCAATTTTCATATATATATATACACACACGCACGTTAAGAACATATACAAATGTTTCTGTTTATTAAGTAAAATATCAATGTGTAATTTTAATTTTTTGTTTCATTTTAAATGTAGGCAGAGCATGAGAACAATATTGAATAACAAGTTGAACAACAACAAGAAGAACAAGTTGAACAGCACACACTCAGCTGCTTTTCATTATTATCGGGATCATATGTCGCTTCATATAAATACAAGAGTTGCTCCATCTATCTTATGCTAATAGAAAAACTCATTTTGAGTCTACACAAGAGATACTTGATGGTTTCAAGAGTGGACTCATTTTATAGAGCATCTAGATCGAATATACATCGACAACAGGTTGATGAACGACAACGATGGATAGATCAATCACTTCAAGACTTGCATTTGGGTGTTAATGCTGATGAAAGTACCGAGCTTCGAGGATGATTGACAGATATAGACACAAATTGGTCCTTTAAGGCAAATCCAAACCACTCTCGACTGACTTATGACTTCGAGAGGTAGAATTAGATTCATTTAGGTCTTGGAATATTTGTTTTTGGTGGTTTTTTTTGAAAGAAGGTGGATATCGAATCATAATCCCCATCTTAATTTGATACTTGAGGTGTATTATACTCATTTTGGTTATGTCATGAATGTGTAGACTTGACTAGTTTATTATTACGAGACTGTTATATGTATAACTTTAATCATTACTTATAAATATATTTTGTTTATTTGTGGAAAAAATTGTATATGCTATATATGAATGAAGCTGTTAGAAATCTACATATGAAACTTTCATCGCTAATACGACAACATAATGTTGGTTGATGCAGCAAGCATTCAATCTTCGGTCTGAAATATGGTAAAAACCGTAGCAGAATTTTGCAACCAGATTGTTTACGACCATAACACTAGTTTCTAGCAATGTTGGATTTTGAAACAAAACAATGCTTGCAGAATAATGGTTTGTAAGTTTGCTACCAAATTAACAACCAATTTGTTGGTTGCAAATATTGCTACCATAAAGCTATATTTGGTTTCAAATATTTAGCAACCTGGTAATTACCAACCGATTCATTTTGGTTGCTAAAAATACAAATCTGGTTGCAAAAACATGTTAGCAACCAATTTAGCAACCAGATTTTTGGTTGGTAATTACTGGTTTCCTTGTAGTGAAGGACATGTATGAAACGTCAAAATTTTCAATTAAGAAGAACTCTGTCAACTTGTTAAATGATCATTTTGAGCAGAAACATTAAATTTCAGTTTGGTCCTTTAAAGTATATGAAGTTTTCAAACCAAGGGTCTAACTAAAATATAAATTAGCAATGACAGTACATATTGCTCAAAATGATTATCTATCACTACCCAAATCTGTGTGTATAAACTGAAGTGTGTGTACATGATATTGCAAACAAATGTTGCAAAGTCCTTCACTATTGAAACATGACAATTGTGGCCAATTAAAAAAAATAGACATATTTAAGTAGCAATGTCTTTTCACTGATTAGAAACACAAGGACTAACACGAGTAACATGGACATTTGATGATTTAGTCACTATGACAAATTCACATGAACGTGTTTTCAACGGGAATCGACTTATAAGAAGGATATGATTTCTATTTTTACTGTATGTGTACTTTTTTGTTGTATTGCTCTTTGTAGTCTTTTTATTTCTCTTTGTAGTCTCTTTTCTTCCATTTGTAGATCTTGTACTGGTTGTAGCCTGTGTGGGTGAGAGGTTTTATTCCTCTTAATTTCTATATTATATCTATAATTTTTATTCGAATGGAATGATAATATGGCATTTTTATAAAAAAAATGGACTAATAAATTATTTACCCTTTAACAAAACAATATAACATAAGGATCATAAAAGGGGTGTTTACATAAGAATCAACATAATGACGGATGCTCAAATACGAATTTGTGGCCATTGTATAGTGGAAATAAGAAGTTATTGTTAGAGTGGTAAATATCATAAATGGTCTCCAAATTATAGAAAAATATCATTGAATGTCAAGGAGGAGCTTTAGAAAGAACGAAATTGAATAGTGACCAAGAATATTCATAGAAGAAGGAAATGCGAAAAGAAACTTGAGGTTAACCATCATAGTGAGCTTTAACACACAAACACATATAAAACTCATTTTGGGTCCTTGAACTTTGAATATTTGTCTGGAGCATTTTTCATAGAAAATATGAGACACGTGAATAATAAGGACATGTATGAAACGTCCAAATTTTCAATTAAGAAAGACTCTGTCAATTTGTGAAGTGATCATTTTGAGCAGAAACATTAAATTTCAGTTTGGTCATTTAAAGTATATGAATCTTTCAAACCAAGGGGTAACCAAAATGTAAATTAGCAATGACAGTACAGATTGCTCAAGATGATTATCTGTCACTAACCAAACCTGTGTGTATAAACTGAAGTGAGTGTGCAATATATTGCAAACAAATATTGTAAAATCCTTCACTCTTGAAGCATGACAATTATGACCAATTAAAAAAAATAGACATATTTAAGTAGCAATGTCTTTTTACGGATTAGAAATACAAGGACTAACACGAGTAATATGAACATTTGATGATTTAGTCACTAAGGCAAATTTGCATTTAGGTCACATGAACAACGTGTTTTCAACGGGAATCGACTTACAAGAAGGATATGATTTCTATTTTTACTGTATGTGTACTTTTTTGTTGTATTGCTCTTTATAGTCTTTTTATTGCTCTTTGTAGTCTCTTTTCTTCCTTTTGTGAATCTTGTACTCGTTGTAGCCTGTATTGGTGGAGGGTTTTATTCTTCTTAATTTCGATATTGTATCTGTACTTTTTATTCTAATGAATTCTAAAATGGCATTTTTATCAAAAAAAAAACGGGGGGACTAATAAATTATCTACCCTTTAATAAAACAATATAGTATAAGGATCCTAAAATGAGCAGTGTTTACATAAGAATCAACATAGTGACGGATGCTCAAATACGAATTTGTTGCAATTGTATAGCTGAAATAAGAAGTTATTGTTAGAGTAGTAAATATCATAAATGGTATCCAAATTATAGAAAAATATCATTGAATGTCAAGGATCAGCTTTAGAAAGCACGAAATTGAATAGTGGCCAAGAATATTCATAAAAGAAGATAATGCGAAAAGAAATTTGAGGTTCATCGTCATAGTGAGCTTTAACACACAAAAACATATAAAACTCATTTTGGGTCCTTCAACTTTGAATATTTTGTCTGGAGTGTTTTTCATAGAAAATATGAGACACGTGAATAATTAGAACATGTATGAAACGTCCAAATTTTCAATTAAGAAGGACTCTGTCAACTTGTTAAGTCATCATTTCAAGCAAAAACATTAAATTTCAGTTTGGTCCTTTAAAATATATGAAATTTTCAAACCAAAGGTCTAACAAAAATGTAAATTACCAATGACAGTACATATTGCTCAAGATGATTATCTGTCACTAACCAAATCTGTGTGTATAAACTGAAGTGTTTGTGCATAATATTGCAAACAAATGTTGTAAAGTCATTCACTCTTGAAACATGACAATTGTGGCCAATTCAAAAAATAGACATATTTAAGTAGCAATGTCTTTTCACATATTAGAAACACAATGACTAACACGAGTAACATGAACATTTGATGATTTAGTCACTAAGGCAAATTTGCATTTAGGTCACATGAACAACATGAATCGACTTACAAGAAGGATATGATTTCTATTTTTACTGTATGTGTACTTTTTTGTTGTATTGCTCTTTGTAGTCTTTTTTATTGCTCTTTGTAGTCTCTTATCTTCCTTTTGTGGATCTTGTACTAGCTGTGTAACCTGTATGGGTGGGGGGCTTTATTCCTCTTAATTTCTATGTTGTATCTGTACTTTTTATTCTAATGGAATGATAATATGACATTTTTATATAAAAAAATGGACTAATAAATTATTTACCCTTTAATAAAACAATATAACATAAGGATCATAAAAGCAATAGTGTTTACATAAGAATCGGCATAATGGCGGATTCTCAAATAGGAATTTGTAGCCATTGCATAGTGGAAATAAGAAGTTATTGTTAGAGTGGTAAATATCATAAATGGTCTCCAAATTATAGAAAAATATCATTGAATGTCAAGGATGAGCTTTAGAAAGCACGAAATTGAATAGTGACCAAGAATATTCATAGAAGAAGGAAATGCGAAAAGAAATTTGAGGTTCACCATCATAGTGAGCTTTAACACATAAACACATGTAAAACTCATTTTGGGTCCTTGAATTTTGAATATTTGTCTAGAGCGTTTTTCATAGAAAATAGGAGACACGTAAATAATAAGGACATGTATGCAACGTCAAAATTTTTAATTAAGAAGGACTCTGCCAACTTGTTAAGTGATCATTTTGAGCAGAAACATTAAATTTCAGTTGGTCCTTTAAAGTATATGAAGTTTTCAAACTAAGGGTCTAACCAAAATGTAAATTAGCAATGCCAGTATAGATTGCTCAAGATGATTATCTGTCACTAACCAAATCTGTGTTTATAAACTAAAGGGTGTGTGCATGATATTCCAAACATAGGTTGTAAAGTCCTTCACTCTTGAAGCATGACAATTATGACTAATTTAAAAAAATAAACATATTTAAGTGGCAATGTCTTTTCATTGATTAGAAGCACAAGGAATAACATGAGTAACATGAACATTTGATGATTTAGTTACTAAGGCAAATTTGCATTTAGGTCACATGAACAACGTGTTTTCAACGAGAATCGACTTACAAGAAGGATATGATTTCTATTTTTACTATATGTGTACTTTTTTGTTGTATTGCTCTTTGTAGTCTTTTTATTGCTCTTTGTAGTCTATTTTCTTCCCTTTGTGAATATTGTACTTGATGTAGCTGTATGGGTGCAAGGTATTATTCTTCTTAATTTCGATGTTGTATTTGTACTTTTTATTCTAATTGAATGATAAAATTGCATTTTTATCAAAAAAAAAAAGTGGGGGACTAATAAATTATGTACCCTTTAATAAAAAATATAGCATAAGGATGATAAACTGAGCAGTGTTTACATAAGAATCAACATAATGACGGATGCTCAAATATGAATATGTGGCCATTGCATAGTGGAGATAAGAAGTTATTGTTAGAGTGGTCAATATCATAAATGGTCTCCAAATTATATAAGGATATCATTGAATATCAATGATGAGCTTTAGAAAGCACGGAATTGAATAGTGACTAAGAATATTCATAGAAGAAGAAAATGCGAAAAGAAATTTGAGGTTCACTGTTATAGTGAACTTTAACACACAAACACATGTAAAACTCATTTTGGGTCCTTGAACTTTGAATATTTGTCTAGAGCGTTTTTCATAGAAAATATGAGATATAATTAGGACATGTATGAAACTTCCAAATTTTCAATTAAGAAGGACTTTGTCAACTTGTTAAGTCATCATTTCGAGCAAAAACATTAAATTTCAATTTGGTCCTCTAAAGTATATGAAGTTTTCAAACCAAGGGTCTAACCAAAATGTCAATTACCAATGACAGTATAGATTTCTTAAGATGATTATCTGTCACTAACCAAATCTGTATGTATAAACTGAAGTGTGTGTGCATGATATTGCAAACAAATGTTGTAAAGTTTTTCACTTTTGAAACATGACAATTGTGGCAAATTCAAAAAATAGACATATTTAAGTAGCAATGTCTTTTCACTGATTAGAAACACAATGACTAAAACGAGTAACATGAACATTTGATGATTTAGTCATTAAGGCAAATTTGCATTTACGTAACATGAACAACATGTTTTCAACGAGAATCGACTGACAAGAAGGATATGATTTCTATTTTTACTGTACGTGTACTTTTTGTTGTATTGCTCTTTGTAGTCTTTTTATTGCTCTTTGTAGTCTCTTTTCTTCCCTTTGTGGATCTTGTACTAGTTGTAGTCTGTATGAGTGGGGGGTTTTATTCGTCTTAATTTCTATGTTGTATCTATACTTTTTATTCTAATAGAATGATAATATGGAATTTTTATAAAAAAAAGGGACTAATAAATTATTTACTCTTTAATAAAATAATATAACATAAGAATCATAAAAGGAGCAGTGATTACATAAAAATCAGCATAATGACGGATGCTGAAATACGAATTTGTTGCCATTTTATAGTGGAAATAAGAAGTTATTGTTAGAGTGGTAAATATCATAAATAGTCTCCAAATTATAGAAAAATACCATTGAATGTCAAGAATGAGCTTTAGAAAGCACGAAATTGAATAGTGACCAAGAATATTTATAGAAGAAGGAAATGCGAAAAGAAATTTGAGGTTCACCGTCATAGTGTGCTTTAACACACAAATACATGTAAAACTCATTTTGGGTCCTTGAACTTTGAATATTTGTCTGGAGCGTTTTTCATAGAAAATATGAGACACGTGAATAATTAGGACATGTACGAAACGTCAAAATTTTCAATTAAGAAGGACTCTGTCAACTTGTTAAGTCATCAGTTCGAGCAAAAATATTAAATTTTAGTTTGATCCTTTAAAGTATATGAAGTATTAAATTTTAGTTTGGTCCTTTAAAGTATATTAAGTTTTCAAACTAAGGGTCTAACCAAAATGTCAATTACCAATGACAGTACAGATTGCTTAAAATGATTATCTGTCACTAACCAAATCTGTGTGTATAAACTGAAGTGTGTGTGCATAATATTGCAAACAAATGTTGTAAAGTCATTCACTCTTTAAACATGACAATTCTGGCAAATTCAAAAAATAGACATATTTAAGTAGCAATGTCTTTTTACTGATTAGAAACACAAGGACTAGCACGAGTAACATTAACATTTGATGATTTAGTCACTAAGGCAAATTTGTATTTAGGTAACATGAACAACGTGTTTTCAACGGGAATCGACTTACAAGAAGGATATGATTTCTATTTTTACTGTATGTGTACTTTTTTTGTTGTATTGCTCTTTATAGTCTTTTTATTGCTCTTTATAGTCTATTTTCTTCCCTTTGTGGATCTTGTACTAGCTGTAGCTTGTATGGGTGGGGGGTTTTATTCCTCTTAATTTCAGTGTTTTATCTGTACTTTTTATTCTAATTGAAAGATAATATGTCATTTTTATAAAAAAAAATGGACTAATAAATTATTTACAATTTAATAAAACAACATAATATAAGGATCTAAAACCATCAGTGTTCAAATATGAATCAGCATAATGACGGATGCTCAAATACGAATTTGTGGTCATTGCATAATGTAAATAAGAAGTTATTGTTAGAGTAGTAAATATCATAAATGGTCTCCAAATTATAGAAAAATATGATTGAATGTCAAGGATGAGCTTTAGAAAGAACGAGATTGAATAGTGACCAAGAAGATTCATAGAAGAAGGAAATGCGAAAAGAAATTTGAGGTTCACCGTCATAGTGAGCTTTAACATACAAACACATGTAAAACTCATTTTGGGTCCTTGAACTTTGAATATTTGTCTAGAGGATTTTGCATAGAAAACATGAGACACTTGAATAATAAGGACATGCATGAAACGTTAAAATTTTCAATTAAGAAGGACTCTGTCAACTTGTTAAGTGATCATTTTGAGTAGAAACATTAAATTTCAGTTTGGTCCTTTAAAGTATATGAAGTTTTCAAACCAAGGGTCTAACCAAAATGTAAATTACCAATGACAGTACAGATTGCTCAAGATGATTATCTGTCACTAACTAATTCTGTGTGTATAAACCGAAGTGTGTGTGCACGATATTGCAAACAAATGTTGTAAACTCCTTCACTCTTGAAGCATGACAATTGTGGCTGATTCAAAAAAATCGACAAATCTAAGTAGCAATGACTTTTTACTGATTAGAAACACAATTGTTGGTCCCTTATAACGTAACAAGTTAGTTCCAAGGGGGGGGAACTATTTAAAATTTTAGTACGTTAAGGCTGACTTCTTTTTCTTTGAAAAAGAGTTACACAGCGCGCTGAGTAAATTAAGACACTAGCTTAGTCAACTGGTGACTAAGTCAGCTTCTTTCTTTGAGTCAGGAGATAGCACTTGAGTCTATTCCTGAACTCAGATACTCAATACACACAACTCAGCGTGACCTCTTTACTTGGTC
This sequence comes from Euphorbia lathyris, assembly GCF_963576675.1. Classification (NCBI taxonomy): domain Eukaryota; kingdom Viridiplantae; phylum Streptophyta; class Magnoliopsida; order Malpighiales; family Euphorbiaceae; genus Euphorbia; species Euphorbia lathyris. The sequence continues at coordinate 26,012,510 of NC_088910.1, read as the reverse complement.
AGTTTTGTTTAAGCAAGCAATATATATATTAAGGAGTTTAAGGTTAGAAAGATGTTACTCAGCAGATTTATCCAGGTTCGGCCTCTAAGCCTACGTCCTGTCTCCGAAACACGTTCCGAGCTTTCGAATTCTCTACTGAGCTCTTTAACGGTAGAGCATCAAACCTTTTACAACTTAGAAGCTGAGTATAACAAGAGTACCTTCCTCTATACCTCTACTCACTCCTAATCTCTCGCTGAGTACTATAACCGAGTACTCAGCCTCTCCTTTCTAATCTCTAGAAATGATAAAGATTTGTCCTAAACAACAATTGCTAAGACACCATAGATGATTGAATAATCACTCTAGACTTTTACACGAAAGATATATAATTTGATGTAAGTATTTGCTTTGCTTTTTCTCACAGAACTTTGAGTAGAATTTTGGTCAGCGTAATGGCTTGATGAAAGTTCTGTGTAAAATGAAGCAACTGAAAGGCCCTATTTATAGAGACGTCTGAGGCATCAGTCATTTCGAATTTCGAAATAACCGTTGGAGGGAAACGGCTTCCTGTCATTTTCACTCAGTCCTGCTAGTGCTCTTGGCCAATCAGATTCAAGTATCTTCTGTCTTCGGTCAGTGCTGAGCAGCTTTTAGTCAGTCCGGCAGAATGTCTCTCCAATTATGGTAAGGTCAACTAGACAGCTTTCTGTGTCTTCTGAACTTTACCCAAAGTAGAAATACTTTGTCTGGAAGTTGTTCTTGCTCAGCTGCTGTCTTGTACTCTTTGTCGATACAACTCAGCAGCTTCGTTCCGAAGTTGTTCAACGAAGGTCTTCTCGATCCTTCTCTTGCTGAGCTACATTTTGTACACAACGGTAGCGTTTTGCACACGCGGGCCGAGTGGTCTTGATCTGTTTGACTTGGGCTTTGACTTCCGTATTGGGCTTTAAGCCTTTTAGTCTTTATGTCTTATAAACAATTTAACTCAACATTGAACAAACACATTAGTATAATAAATTAAAGCATTTAAACTTAGTGTGTTTAGAATATATTTAATTTTACTTAAATAATTTTGTCAAATCAAAATCATGTGGAAAGGTGTTTCAACAAACTCCCCCATTTTGATGTTGGCAAAACTATTCAGCGAGGAACTCAGTGTTGAGCTCCCCCATGATAGTTGACCTAATATTACTTAGCAGACTCCCCCGTAAGGGTTGAGCTACTGACTAAACATTTTAAGGTTTAATCGAGTAAGTCTAAGGTCTGTTTTCAGATATAGGTCAGCTCATGGAATATATTCTATTTTACTCAGTGTTAAGCGAAAGATTTAACATTCAGAGAGCGCTGAGTATGTTATTGTTCAATGGGTCTTATGAGACAGTGTTTAATAAACATACAAGATAATGTCAAACATTTTATCAGCATAGCGTACAATCAACAAGTATTATAAACAGGAAGCACAATTGATGTATTTGAAGATACATAATAACATAATACTCAGCATCATATGAAATAACTTCAAGTTTGGATAAAAGATGCAAGTATTGTATTGAAATAAAGTAGTCAGCATATACAGCAAAAAGATAAGCAAAAAGTACAAAGTAAAGAACAAGACTGAGTTAGCCTATATCTATTTCTTCTTCTTTTGCTTAGACTGACTACTTCTAGCAGGCTCCAGTTGAGTTCTAGCTTGTTCTTTCTCCCCCGTTTTGTCAGCATCGGGAGGAGGAGGAATTCTAAAGGAGTCGGTTAAGACCGCATTGGTCAGTGTGCCGGACAACTCCTTAAGCTTGTCAGCGCTTTCATTGATGCCGTCGAAGACAACAACGCCTTCATCCAAGACCTCTTGAGGTATACCGAGTTCAGCTGCGATGAGCATGCTCAGTATGTAGGCTTGAGACTTACCCACCCAAGTAATTGTATCTGACAGTGCAGCAAAAACTTGATGAAATATCTTTAGCAAGGTTGAGTCATAATATTGACGCTGGATATTGTAGTGACGCATATGGGTGAAGGTCTTTTGGGTAGTGACCAGTATCTCATTCTGCTTTATCTGGTCAGTGTCCATCTCTTGCTTATTCAAGTTCAGCAAACGAACGGCTTCACTAATTTGCTCCACCGAGCATTGAGAGTAAGAAGCCAGCTAATCATTGGTCTTGTTTTGCTCAGTGTGAAGCTGGGCAAATAGCATCTTAACTTCAGCAGAAGTGGCATATTGAGTGTTCGAAGTGGACAAGGTCTGGAATTGCTCTTGAAGAGTGTTGAGATGTTGAGCCATTGTCAGTTGGATCTCAGCCAGCTTCGTTATTGAGTCCTGCTTGGGCTGTTGTGTTTGAATGGAGATCATAACACTTAGCAAATCCTTCAGTCCTTTAACTTCATTTAAAATCTGAGTGACTTGGGACAGCTGAGTTGACTCATTGTTGGTAGACCCAGCAGTAGGTTCAGCATTTTGATGAAGATCCTTGATTAACGACTGCACCGAGTTGATGAGTTGACTACCAGACTCGGTGGCATGCAGATAGCTGAGTGATCCTTCATCAGTTTGCCGAGTTTCCTCAGTGTGACCAGTTGATGGAGGAGTAGGATTTTTCTCAGGGACGACATGGTCAGTGACTGGAAGGGGGTTGTCAATCTGCATTTGTTTCTCTTGTAGAGATGATGGATCGGCAGGAATGATTGTTGTTGCAGAAGTAGGCTGAATGGGTTCAGTGCTGACAGGGGCAGGAATTTCCTTAGTCAGCACAGTGCTTGGAGCATCAGCATTAGCGAGAACTTGCTCAGTTTGGCTTGAAGGGTTGGTAGAAGCATTCAAGTCGGCTTGTTCCTGTTGTGAAGAAACAGAGGCTTGCTTTTCAAGAGAAACTGGTCGAGAAGAAGAAGTTTGTTTACTGAAAAAACTTTAGCTTGAGTGTAGAAGGGTCTTTGGTCGGCTTCTGGACAGGAAGGTCAATGACAGTTGTCTGACTTGCCTTTACTAGTCTTCTTCTTCGAGGAGGAGGAGGAATGTCAGCTGGGATAGACTCTACTAAGTGAGGAGGAGAAGTCTCTTCTTGATCAACATTGAGCTGGTCAGTTTGTTCTTGTTCTTCTTCTGCAGCCAACTCAGTATTAGTTGGGTCAGCAGCTTCCTCTTCACTGGCTGTCTCCTCAGTGTCATCCTGACCACTGTCTTCTCCTTCTTCTGCTTTTTCATCATCCTGATCTTCGTTATCTAATTCTTCTTCTACCTGAGTGATGAAGTGATCATCCAGTTGCACATCGTCTTCTTGATGCTCAGCTTTAGTTCCCTGACATTGTGTGAAGTGAGAGTCACCAGGAACAATGATGTCAGTGGGGATAGCATCAATAGGGGTCAGCTCTGAAGACTTCTTCTTCTTTAGAGGTTGCTCATCAGCATCCATTCTTTCTTCTGTATCAGGCTCATCTTGCCTGCTTCTCTTCTCAGCTGACTTAGGTCTCTCCTGACCTTTTTGAGCAACTGACTTCAGCTTCTTGGCCGGAGACTCATCATCTTTTGAAGGAGTCCCAACAGCTTTCCTTTTGCGGCCAGCTGGAGCCTTTGTTCTTATGTCCTTCTTTAGGATAGTCTCCTCAACAGGCTGATCACCACCTTTAGCTTTCTTAATCGGTTGGTTAAACTTCAAGGCATGTAGCACAGCAGCTGTGATCTCAGAGCCTTGGGCCTCAGTTTCCTCGGATAGGTCAATCTGATGGTCTATGAGGATTCTGGTAATGAGTGAGCCCAGCCTTAAAGTTCCAGTGCTCCTTTGGAAGCCAACAATCAAGAAAACTGGCATATTGATGGGCTTGTAGGTCAGCATATGCCATATGAAGCACTGCTCGAAGTTTGTCACTGAGCTGGTGCAATTAATCTTAGGGTAGATGTAATTGGTCAGCAGGTAGTGTGCCATCTTTTGGTGCTGGCCCATTGAGGAACTGGAGATTTCTCCAGAATGGCCAGCGGGCTTGCAAAAGGTTGCAGAGTACCCAGTTCCTTCATGATCACCAGTTCTCCTCAGTTTTGTTCCTTCATTCTTCAGTTTCAGTAAGTTGGCAAGGTAGGTAGGGTTGACAAAAATTGTTTTCTCTTTTACCACAGTTACTAGGTAGTCCTGGTTATCGTCAGCAACCCGTAGATTATGGTAGAATTCCCTTACTAAGTCAGGGTAAGTTGGATCTCTGATAGAGAACAGCTCCGTCCATCCATTCTTCGATATCCATTCACAGAATGGTTGCTCGATTTCTACGAAAGCCTCAGAGAACCATCTTGAGAAGTCTATCTTGCATTCTCTAATGTCTTTGAAGACCTTAGTATAGGTTCTAACTTTGGTCGGCTTTCCTTTGGAGGAGGTGGCTTGGCCAGCTTTGCCTTTGCTCGGTGTAGTGGCCTTAGTCGTTTCAGGCAGAGTAGTATGCTTGCAAGGTTCATCGGAACTGGTCTTAGGGTGACTGGCACCGAAGATGTTCACTGAAATCTTAGTCATAGTTTCAGAGAGGGGTTTGGAAGTTTTGAGAGTTTTTAGAGAGAAGGTGCTTATGCCAGAGAATTCGGTAAGTGTAAAGAGATAAAAATGGGGATTTACCCATTATTTATAGCGGTGTGTGGTGGATCTTATCGAATCCATGTGTCAGTTTAGCCTTGGGATTGTCAACCGACAAGGATCCTGGCACTTATGACACATTCGGCGCATACGTCATCCTAGGTGGCTATTCATGTGCTTTAGCATTAAATGCAACAGATCTTGTACTCAGCGTTTAGAATTCTAAACGTTCTATATTCTGAGTAGTCAGTTTTATACAAACGGATGGTTCAAGTAGTTGGTTGCTTAGTTTGAGATAACTACTTAGTGCTCATATTTGCTCAGTATGTGATATTCATTCATTTAGCATTAAACACTCAGCATACATCTATTCACTCAGCAATTAATAGCATAAGTCATTCAGCATGGTAATTCACTCAACATGAATCTATATTAAGAGCTGGAATTTACTGAAGAGGATTAAACATACCAATGGCTTCTCTCAGTATGCTGAACTACTCACGAGCCAGTGGCTTCGTGAAGATATCCGCAAGCTACTCATCCGTTGGGACATAGGTCAGCTTTATCTCATCCTTGAGTACATGGTCTCTAATGAAGTGATGTCTGATGCTGACATGCTTCATCCTGCTGTGCTGAATTGGGTTCTTTGATAGATCAATTGCACTTTTGTTGTCACATTTGACCTCAATTGTCTTTGTTTGAACACCATAGTCTTCAAGCTATTGCTTAATCTATAGGACTTGAGCAACACAGTGTCCAACAGCAATGTACTCAGCTCCAGTGGTAGACAAGGCTACTGACGCCTGCTTCTTGCTGAACCAGGATACAAGACAGCTTCCTAAAAAGTGACATCCTCCAGAGGTGCTTTTTCGTTCAAGCTTGTCTCGTCCATAGTCAGCGTCAGTGTATCCAACGAGTGTGAAACCATGAGTGTTGGGATACCATAAACCTGCGTTCACTGAGCTTTGCAAATATCTAAGGATTCTTTTTACAGCTATGTAATGAGATTCCTTAGGGTTAGATTGATATCTATCACAGTAGCATACTGAGAACTGAATGTCCGGTCTACTTACTGTTAAGTAAAGTAGAGAGCCTATCATACCTCGATACACTTTGCTGTCTACTGACTTACCATTCTCGTCAGCACAAAGGACAGTGTCAGTGCCCATAGGAGTAGATATTGGCTTGCAATTTTCAAGATCATATTTCTTCAATATCTCCTTGGCATATTTAGCTTGACTGATGAAGATGCCATTTTTCCCTTGTTTGATTTGAAGTCCAAGGAAGAAGTTGAGTTCTCCCATCATTGACATTTCAAACTCAGTCTGCATTTGCTTGCTAAATTCCTTGCACATTGACTCATTAGTAGCACCGAAAATAATATCATCAACATATATTTGAGCCAGCAGGGTGTCTTTACCCTTTCTCTTAATGAATAAGGTTGTATCAGCTTTGCCTCTGACATAATTTCTAGTCAGCAGGAAACTGGTCAGCCTCTCATACCAAGCACGTGGTGCTTGCTTGAGGCCGTACAGAGCCTTTTTGAGTTTATAAACGTGGTTTGGGAATTTAGGATCCTCAAACCCTGGAGGTTGATTAACATAAACTTCCTCGTTTATAACTCTATTAAGGAATGCACTCTTTACATCCATTTGAAACAGTTTAAAGTTCATATAACTTGCATAAGCGCATAAAATTCTAATAGCCTTTAGCCTTGCCACTGGGGCAAAGGTCTCACCGTAGTCAATAACTTCTTGCTGACTGTAGCCCTGAGCTACAAGCCTTGCTTTGTTCCTGACTACATTTCCTTGTTCATCCAGCTTGTTTCGAAAGACCCATCTTGTTCCAATGGTCTTCTGACTCCTTGGATGTGGCACTAACTCCCATACATCGTTTCTTCTGAATTGATCAAGTTCCTCTTGCATTGCGCTCATCCAGAATTCATCTTCCTCAGCATCAGCGAAGTTCTTTGGTTCCTGAACTGAGATGAAGGCTACGTTGCTGAGGTATCTCCTGAGTTGGTTTCTTGTCACCAGGGTATTCTCAGCGGCATCAAGAATAGCACTCTCTGAGTGTCCTCTTGGTATCCTTATCTCCTTTGGTAGATTGATGTCTTGTGCTATTTGTGTTTCAACAATCTCTGCAGGAGTAGACTGGTCAGTGAAAACAATTTGAGGTTCACTTTTACCTTGGGTCAGCCCTTGAGGAAATGACTCAACGGCTGTATCTTGATCAGCGGGTACTGAGTGTGGATCATCCTCGGTCAGCGGCCGATATCTTCCTGCAGGGTTAGTTTCGTCGAACTCAACATGTACTGACTCTTCTAAAACCTGAGTTCGTTTATTGAAAACTCTGTATGCTTTGCTGTTTGTTGAGTAGCCTAAAAAGATAGCTTCATCAGCTTTTGAGTCAAACTTAGCTAGGCTATCTTTGGTGTTTAAAATAAAACATTTACAGCCAAAGGCACGAAAGTATCCAATGTTGGGCTTTCGTCCTTTCCAAAGTTCGTAGGGGGTTTTCTTTAGTATAGGTCTAACAAGAGCCCTATTAAGAATATAGCACGCTGTGTTGACAGCTTCTCCCCAAAAATACTTTGGAAGCCTATGCTCACTCAGCATTGTCCTGGCTATTTCAACCAAGGTTCTGTTCTTCCTTTCGACAACCCCATTTTATTGAGGCGTTCTAGGAGCAGAAAAATTATGGTCAATGCCGTTGGTTTGACAGAATTCAACAAACTGTTGGTTCTTGAATTCTCCACCATTATCACTTCGGATGTGAGCCAGCTTTAGGTCTTTATCATTTTCAAGTTTTCTAACCAAATTTGAAAATATCTCAAAGGTCTCATCCTTGCTACTCAGCAAGATGATCTAAGTGTACCGAGAAAAGTCATCTACAATGACCAAGGAAAATCTTCTTCCACCCAGACTCAGCGGCTGGACTGGACCGAAGAGATCCAAGTGTAGTAACTCTAACGGACGCTTAGTTGAGACAATATTTTTACTATGAAAAGATTGTTTGGTTTGTTTTCCCACTTGGCAAGTGTGGTATAGTTGATCTTTTTCAAATTTAAGTTCTGGCAGTCCCTCAACCAATTGTTTTCTTGCTAATTTGGCCAGGAGGTCCATGCTTACATGACCAAGTCTCCTGTGCCATAGCCAGAAATTTTCTTCCTTTGATACTAAGCATACCGTTTTTGAAAACTTTTTCTCTAAGTTCAGCATGAAGACATTATCAATGCGAGGGGCAGTTAAAATTAACTCATTAGTCTTACCCTCGAATATTTTACATCCAGTGTTATCAAATATAACTTTTCTCCCATTGTCACATAGCTGAGCTACGCTGAGTAAGTTATATTTGAGTCCGCTGACTAGGGAGACAGACTCAATAGTAGGATTACCTCCAACGGTTCCTGACCCTACTATCTTACCCTTTTTGTTGTCTCCAAAACTTACGCTTCCTCCTCGTTTACGCTCAAATATAATGAACTGAGTTTCATCACCAGTCATATGCCTCGAGCATGCGCTGTCAATATACCACATTTTTGACTTCTCAGCACACCTCAGGCTTACCTGCAATGTAGCTAGTTGCTTTTAGGTACCCAATTCTTTTTGGGTCCTGGCTTGTTAGGTTCAACAGGTAAAGCATCATATTTTATTTTATGGCGACATACTTGGACAGTATGGCCATTCTTTCCACAGAAGTCACAGCTGACTTTCCGTTTAGGATTTCTCACTAACTGGTCAGCACCCCAGTGCTGAGCGTGCCAGCACACCTTTGTGGTGTGTCTTTTCTTCCCACAGAAGTCACACTGGACATTCCGCTGAGGATTCCATCTCTGCTGACCAGTACCTTGGTACTGAGTATTCAGAGGAATATTTCTTTTGTTTGGAACCTTTAGTTGGTTCTGGATAGTTGTGACGTCCTTTCTCAGTTTCTTAGAATCTGATTGGACTTCAGAGACAGACTTATGTATAATCTCCATGTTATCATGCAAAGTTGAGTTGTCCTGAAGAAGAAATCTGAGGTCAATCAGCTTGACCTCTTCAACCTCGTCACAACACCTGCTGAGTGCTCTGACTTTCTTATTACACTTTTTGACAAGTGTACAGAGGTCACTCAGGGCATTAACCATTTCATTTCTGAGCTGGGGTAATGATATTACCTCATTTGATTGCTCCTCATCGTCAGATGCAATGGAGGGGTCAGCATGCTCAGAGACGCACGGCTTAGCAAGTTCGTCAGCCATAAAATAGATCTTTGCTGACTCAGTGGCATTAACTTCTGATGATGAAGACTCATCACTGGCGCTCCATGTTGCCACCATTGCCTTTTTGCCGTTCTTCCTTTCTTTCCTCAGCGTGGGGCAGCTTGACTTGATATGGCCAGTTTGATGACATTCAAAGCATGTAATGGGCTTTGAGTTATCCTTCTTGTATTTGCTGTCGCTGGACTCAGCTTTATACTTATCAAACTTTTTGTAAGGCTTCTTAGAATATTTGTCATTCTTTCTGAACAGCCTTTTCATCTTCCTGGTGAACATAGCCATCTCTTCATCATCTGTTGAGCTCCCATCAGTGGAGTCAGCTTTCATGACAAGAGATTTCTGCTTCTTATCTTCAGATTTTTCCTTCACCTCGAAATTCTTCATTGAGATCTCATGGGTCAGCAGTGAGCCGATGAGTTCATCATATTTGTAGGTGGTTAAGTCTTGAGCTTCCTCAACAGCAGTCTTCTTTGCTTGCCAGTTTTTAGGAAGACTCCTAAGAATCTTCTTGACTTGTTCTTCCTCAGTGAAGATCTTCCCAAGTCTCTTGAGCTCGTTGATGATGTTTGTAAACCTTGCATTCATGTCAGAGATTCCCTCACCATCGTTCATTTCGAACAGCTCGTATAGTCTCATCTGCTGGTTCACCTTGGACTCCTTTACTTTGTTGGTTCCTTCGTAGGTGACCTTCAGCTTCTTCCAGATCTCTTGCGCTGACTCACAACCTGATATCTTGTTATATTCTGCAGCATCCAGCGCACAGTGAAGCATGTTTATAGCCGAAGCGTGATTTTGTAGCTTCTTGAGATCATCCTCTGTCCATTTGGCCTCAGCTTTAACAACTGTTTGGCCAGCCACAACTTCATATCTCCCCCCCTTGGAACTAACTTGTTACGTTATAAGGGACCAACAATTGTGTTTCTAATCAGTAAAAAGTCATTGCTACTTAGATATGTCGATTTTTTTGAATCAGCCACAATTGTCATGCTTCAAGAGTGAAGGAGTTTACAACATTTGTTTGCAATATCGTGCACACACACTTCGGTTTATACACACAGAATTAGTTAGTGACAGATAATCATCTTGAGCAATCTGTACTGTCATTGGTAATTTACATTTTGGTTAGACCCTTGGTTTGAAAACTTCATATACTTTAAAGGACCAAACTGAAATTTAATGTTTCTACTCAAAATGATCACTTAACAAGTTGACAGAGTCCTTCTTAATTGAAAATTTTGACGTTTCATGCATGTCCTTATTATTCAAGTGTCTCATATTTTCTATGCAAAATCCTCTAGACAAATATTCAAAGTTCAAGGACCCAAAATGAGTTTTACATGTGTTTGTATGTTAAAGCTCACTATGACAGTGAACCTCAAATTTCTTTTCGCATTTCCTTCTTCTATGAATCTTCTTGGTCACTATTCAATCTCGTTCTTTCTAAAGCTCATCCTTGACATTCAATCATATTTTTCTATAATTTAGAGACCATTTATGATATTTACTACTCTAACAATAACTTCTTATTTACATTATGCAATGACCACAAATTCGTATTTGAGCATCCGTCATTATGCTGATTCATATGTGAACACTGATGCTTTTAGATCCTTATGTTATGTTATTTTATTAAATTGTAAATAATTTATTAGTCCATTTTTTTTATAAAAATGACATATTATCTTTCAATTAGAATAAAAAGTACAGATAAAACACTAAAATTAAGAGGAATAAAACCCCCCACCCATACAAGCTACAGCTAGTACAAGATCCACAAAGGGAAGAAAATAGACTATAAAGAGCAATAAAAAGACTACAAAGAGCAATACAACAAAAAAAGTACACATACAGTAAAAATAGAAATCATATCCTTCTTGTAAGTCGATTCCCGTTGAAAACACGTTGTTCATGTTACCTAAATACAAATTTGCCTTAGTGACTAAATCATCAAATGTTCTTGTTACTCGTGCTAGTCCTTGTGTTTCTAATCAGTGAAAAGACATTGCTACTTAAATATGTCTATTTTTTGAATTTGCCAAAATTGTCATGTTTAAAGAGTGAATGACTTTACAACATTTGTTTGCAATATTATGCACACACACTTCAGTTTATGCACATAGATTTGGTTAGTGACAGATAATCATCTTGAGCAATCTGTACTGTCATTGGTAATTTACATTTTGGTTAGATATTTGGTTTAAATACTTCATATACTTTAAAGGACCAAACTAAAATTTAATATTTTTGCTCGAACTGATGACTTAACAAGTTGACAGAGTCCTTCTTAATTGAAAATTTTGACGTTTCATACATGTCCTAATTATTCACGTGTCTCATATTTTCTATGAAAAACGCTCCAGACAAATATTCAAAGTTCAAGGACCCAAAATGAGTTTTACATGTATTTGTGTGTTAAAGCACACTATGACGGTGAACCTCAAATTTCTTTTCGCATTTCCTTCTTCTATAAATATTCTTGGTCACTATTCAATTTCGTGCTTTCTAAAGCTCATTCTTGACATTCAATGGTATTTTTCTATAATTTGGAGACTATTTATGATATTTACCACTCTAACAATAACTTCTTATTTCCACTATAAAATGGCAACAAATTCGTATTTCAGCATCCGTCATTATGCTGATTTTTATGTAATCACTGCTCCTTTTATGATTCTTATGTTATATTATTTTATTAAAGAGTAAGCTCTGATACCACTTGTTGGTCCCTTATAATGTAACAAGTTAGTTCCAAGGGGGGGATAGGAACTATTTAAAATTTTAGTACGTTAAGACTGACTTCTTTTTCTTTGAAAAAGAATTACACAGCGCGCTGAGTAAATTAAGACACTAGCTTAATCAACTGGTGACTAAGTCAGCTTCTTTCTTTAAGTCAGGAGATAGCACTTGAGTCTATTCCTGAACTCAGATACTCAATACACACAACTCAGCGTGACCTCTTTACTTGGTCAGTTTTGTTTAAGCAAGCAATATATATATTAAGGAGTTTAAGGTTAGAAAGATGTTACTCAGCAGATTTATCCAGGTTCGGCCTCTAAGCCTACGTCCTGTCCCCGGAACACGTTCCGAGCTTTCGAATTCTCTACTGAGCTCTTTAACGGTAGAGCATCAAACCTTTTACAACTTAGAAGCTGAGTATAACAAGAGTACCTTCCTCTATACCTCTACTCACTCCTAATCTCTCTCTGAGTACTATAACCGAGTACTCAGCCTCTCGTTTCTAATCTCTAGAAATGATAAAGATTTGTCCTAAACAACAATTGCTAAGACACCTTAGATGATTGAATAATCACTCTAGACTTTTACACGAAAGATATATAATTTGGTGTAAGTATTTGCTTTGCTTTTTCTCACAGAACTTTGAGTAGAATTTTGGTCAGCGTAATGGCTTGATGAAAGTTCTGTGTAAAATGAAGCAACTGAAAGGCCCTATTTATAGAGACGTCTGAGGCATCAGTCATTTCGAATTTCGAAATAACCGTTGGAGGGAAACGACTTCCTGTCGTTGTCACTCAGTCCTGCTCAGTGCTCTTGGCCAATCAGATTCAAGTATCTTCTGTCTTCGGTCAGTGCTGAGCAGCTTTTAGTCAGTCCGGCAGAATGTCTCTCCATTTATGGTAAGGTCAACTAGACAGCTTTCTGTGTCTTCTGAACTTTACCCAAAGTAGAAATACTTTGTCTGGAAGTTGTTCTTGCTCAGCTGCTGTCTTGTACTCTTTGTCGATACAACTCAGCAGCTTCGTTCCGAAGTTGTTCAACGAAGGTCTTCTCGATCCTTCTCTTGCTGAGCTACGTTTTGTACACAACGGCAGCGTTTTGCACACGCGGGCCGAGTGGTCTTGATCTGTTTGACTTGGGCTTTGACTTCCGTATTGGGCTTTAAGCCTTTTAGTCTTTATGTCTTATAAACAATTTAACTCAACATTGAACAAACACATTAGTATAATAAATTAAAGCATTTAAACTTAGTGTGTTTAGAATATATTTAATTTTACTTAAATAATTTTGTCAAATCAAAATCATGTGGAAAGGTGTTTCAACAACAATGACTAACACGAGTAACATGAACATTTGATGATTTTGTCACCAAGGCAAATTTGCATTTAGATCAAATGAACAACGTGTTTTCAACGGGAATCGACTTACAAGAAGTATATGATTTTTATTTTTACTCCACGTGTACTTTTTATTGTATTGCTCATTGTAGTCTTTTTTTTGTTCTTTGTAGTCTATTTTCTTACCTTTGTGGATCTTGTACTGGTTGTAGCCTGTATGAGTGGGAGGTTTTATTCCTCTTAATTTCTATGTTGTGTCTGTATTTTTTATTCTAATGGAATGGTAATATGACATTTTTATAAAAAAATGGACTAATAAATTATTTACCATTTAATAAAACAATATAGCATAAGGATCATAAAAGAAGCAGTGTTTACATAAGAATCTGCATAATGACGGATGCTAAAATACGAATTTGTAGCCATTTTATAGTGGAAATAAGAAGTTATTGTTAGGGTGGTAAATATCATAAATGATCTTCAAATTATAGAAAAATATAATTGAATGTTAAGGATGAGCTTTAGAAAGCACGAAATTGAATAGTGACCAAGAATATTCATAGAAGAAGGAAATGCGAAAAGAAATTTGAGGTTCACCGTAATAGTGAGATTTAACACACAAACACATCTAAAATTCATTTTGGGTCCTTGAATTTTGAATATTTGTCTAGAGCGTTTTTCATAGAAAATATGAGATACGTGAATAATAAGGACATGTATGAAACGTCAAAATTTTCAATTAAGAATAACTCTGTCAACTTGTTAAATGATCATTTTGAGGTGAAACATTAAATTTCAGTTTGGTCCTTTAAAATATATGAAGTTTTCAAACCAATGGTCTAATCAAAATGTAAATTAGCAATGAGAGTACAGATTGTTCAACCTGATTCTCTGTTACTAACCAAATCTGTGTGTATAAATGGAAGTGTGTGTGCATGATATTGCAATTAAATGTTGTAAAGTCCTTCAACTCTTGAAACATGACAATTGTGACCAATTCAGAGCAAAATAAACAAATTTAAGTAGCAATGTCTTTTCACTGATTAGAAACATAAGGACTAACATGAGTAACATGAACATTTGATGATTTAGTCCGTCATCAAAATTTGCATTTAGGTCATTGAACTTTTGAAATTATGTAAACAGATCACAAAAACACGAGTTTATCATGGCTCAGTGGTGTCCTCTCTATCAATTCAAGCAAACATAGAATGTCATAATCATTTGTTGGTTCAATGCATGTTTGATCGAGCAGTTTGGGCGGCCATCCTTTTATTACTTATTTATTGTAACTGAAATTCTGCACAAGCAAGCAATCAACGGCTAGTTAATGTTCTGACATGGACTTTCTTTTTCAGATTTAAATTCTCAATTGTCTTTTTATTTTACTCACAACTTCAAACCTCATACTCAGTTTTTTCTTACTGAAATCAATGGATCAAACGCTCCCAGATAGACTTGTCAATCTCAAATCCTCCCCAATTTTTTATTTTCTTCTTCTTCTTCTTCCTAGTATCTTCATTATTGTGTTCAATCTCATAATCTCTCCATTTTGGAAACGTGGATCTCTTCCTCCAGGTCCGACGCCATTGCCACTCATCGGAAACATTCTTCATTTACCAAAGAAATTGCATATCTCAATGGCTAATTTCATTGAAACTCGGAACTCAAGTTGTTATCGTCGCATCCTCGCCTTCTGCAGCTGCTGAAATTCTGAAAAATCACGATCGTTTGCTTTCTGCGAGATTCGTAAGGAAAGCGATTCCCTGCGGGGAGCGATGTTCTTGAACGTATAGCTATTGTTTGGAACCCAACGTGTTCCGATCAATGGAAGTTTCTGAGAACTTTAAGCAGAACAGAACTTTTTTCTGCGAAAGCGATTGAATCTCAAGCTAGCCTGAGAGAAAAGAAATTAACAGAGATGATTGAGTTTTTGAGATCCAAACAAGGAGAAGTAGTGAATATTGGAGAGATAGTGTTTGCTACTGTTTTCAACACTTTGTCTAATCTTTTGTTCTCAAAGGATTTAATTGGTTTGGAAGATGAAGGAGTGAAAAGCACAATATGGAAGATAATGGTGTTGGGTACTAGTCCAAATATTGCTGAATTTTATCCTGTTTTAGAGTCGTTGGATCTTCAGGGTCTCAAGAAAAAGTTATCAATTTGCCTTAAAGAAATGTTTGGAGTTTGGGAAATTTACATAAAGGAGAGAAGAGAAAGTCCAGTTCAAAATACTGATTTCTTAGATGTATTTCTTGCCAATGGTTTCGATGATCATCAAATCAATTGGTTAGCTATGGTAAGCAATCACTTTTAATTACTTCATATATGAATGATATAAATATTAGAAAAATAATAATCGTGTCAACTGTGAATAGGGTTGTCTCGTGTTATCGTGTCAGGGATTATCAACCCTAACCAGTGGCATATATAGGGAGGGGTTCGAGGGGACCCGGGCTCCTCCGGTCGCCAGAATCACCGTAACCAGGGGTAGTTCCCGCTCCTCATGTCTCCACAAAATTTAAAAATTATGGTACTAAATTAGTGATTTGATTAAACTGTGATTAAGTATTTGATAAATTGGGCATTTGGTATTTGATAAATTGACTTGATCAGGAGCGGTTCCGTCCCTACCTCCAAGAAATATTAATGGCATTATGGTTTAGTACCCCCAAGATGACCCGAGAAGTGTTAGCCCCTTTCTAAATCCAAATTTCTAATTTTAATCCAAATTTCTAATTTTTTTTTATTGGTTCGGTCTCCTTAAATCCAAATTTCTATATTATTTATCTTGTTAGGCTCTTTCAAATCCAAATTTCTAAATTTGGATTGCCTGATAAGCCCTCTTTAAATCCAATTTTTTTTTATTGAACACGGTTTTTTTTACATGTTAAGAATCTATTTTAATTTTAAGAAGTTTTACATTGATACTTAAAAATTGGTTCTTAACCACTCAGATTATAACACATATGTACACGATTTTTTTTTGAACAAGTTCGATTTAAAAAAAAATTACGCACGCATATGCAAACCACCCCCCAATCAATTCTTGTATTCGCCATTGACCCTAACCTCTCATCTTTTGGTAAGCCAAGGTTGTTGCTAATATAATTTGATTTTTGTAGGAGTTTTTAAGTGCTGGGACAGATACTACCACCACGACAATAGAGTGGGCAATGGCAGAGTTCGTTAAGAACAATCAAGCTATGGAAAAACTTGAACAAGAGCTAGAAAGAGAAATCAACAATAAAACAATCAATGAATCTCAAGTTTCACAGCTTCCATATTTAAATGCATGTATAAAGGAAACATTAAAGATTACATCCTCTAGGTCCATTTCTGCTCCCGCATATAGCTTTACAGATTTTAAAGGTCATGATTTTGGACTTATACCATTCGGTTCAGGAAGGAGGACTTGCCCTGGATTTCCTATGGCTGCACGGCAACTAGTTTTAATGAAGTTTGTGTAGAAAGTTTAGGTAAAGGTAGGTCTACCCACTCCCAGAGCAAACCACAGACCTCGATGAGAGTTGGAGTGGAATTTACAGGGGCTAAATTTTGATGGAGTAGGGAATCGAACCTCAAACCTGTCAAGCAAAGGTTGAACGCCTTACCACTCGGACCAACCCTCATTGGCGTATGATAAATATCTCTGAATATGTGCAATAATTATTTGTTAGTATTTAATAGGCTTAATAGACACCCAACCCCCTAAGCTTGTAACTTTTTTTCACCTGGCCCCCTCAACTTAGGGGACAACCTCTCAACTCCCTCAACTTTCTAAAAACATCACATACAGCCCCATACACCCCTATGTTCGGTCAAAATATTGACCCGTGTAGAAAACGCGCTTGACTGTTGACCACACCAATGCCACGTGTCATTTTTTTATTAAATTTTTCCAAGTGATTATTGTATGCGAGGTGTTGTCGCTGTTTGTCGTCGCAGCCTTATCGAGGTGTTGAGGTTGGCGGTAGTGGAGGTGAAATCACTTGGAAAAATTTAATAAAAAAGTGACACATGGCATTGGTGTAGTCAACAGTCAAGCGTGTTTTCTACACGGGTCAATATTTTGACCGAACATAGGGGTGTAAGGGGTTGTATGTGATGTTTTTGGAGAGTTGAGGGGGTTGAGAGGTTGTCCCCTAAGTTGAGGGGGCCAGGTGAAAAAAAGTTACAAGTTTAGGGGGTTGGGTGCCTATTAAGCCTATAATATTAAGAGATAATAAGATAAACAGACATGATATTTTGAAATAGCACAGTTCACAATTTTCAATTAAGAGAGATTCTGTCTAACTTGTTAAGTGATCATTTGGAACAGGAACGTTAAATTTCAGTTTGATCCTTTGAAGTATATGAAGTTTTCAAACGAAGGACCTAACCAAAATGTAAATTAGCAATGAAAAGTGCAGATTGCTCAAGATGATTCTCTATCACTAACCAAATTTGTGGATATAAACTGAAGTATCTGTGCTTTATAGAGAAATGTTGTAAGGTCCTTCTACCCTTGAAGCATTACAATTATGACCACTGCAAAGAAAAATAGATATATTTAAGTGGTTAAAAGCATCGAAATAATGGCATGGGTGACACGTCAACAGAAGTCAACTCAGATCTCTTACCAACATGGAACGCGACAGCTACATGTTGGTTATTTTTATGAAAAAAAACTAAATTTTGTTTCTTTTTCGTAAAAATAACCGACACATGATAGCTAGTGCATACATGGATGTCATGTGTCGTTCCGGTCAAATATATGAATTGACTAATGTTGATGTATCACACATGTCATCATTCCGATGTTTTTTAATTACTGAAATCGTAAGAGTGACCTAATTGAGACAAAACTCAAAGTTGAATGATTTTATTAAAATAAATTGAAGTTGAGTGACCAATTTGAAACAACCATATAAGTTTAGGACCAATGGTGTATTTAACCTAAAAACAAAGTGTTTTCGTTTTGTTTAATTTTAGCACTTTTATTGACGGTTTCTTCCGTGACTTTGGCCATGTTTGGTAAATACCGTAAATTTAGATGTCAGAGCCGCTTTAGAGGTTTTGACTAGTCAAATATTTAATAGTAGTGTTTGGTGAAGAGAGGTTTGAAAGAGCTTATTGGGTCCAAAAGTCTAATTTTGAAAAAGTTGGTTTTAAGAGCTTTTTCAAGTAGTTTATTGCTTCATCTCTTTACAGGGACAATGTATCAAAATACGTCTATTGTTTTTGGGAAAGTATCAATTTAGGCTCCACGTACAAAATAACATAAATGCAAGCTTAACGTTTACAAAAGAATACCAATTTAGTCCACGATAACAAAACATGACACGCTATTCATATTACTCTATTAATTATGATTTCTCTATCCACATAAAATTAGTAGAACTTTACGGAGTAATATGATGATGTATCACGTTCCATTATTGAGATCTAAATTGATACTCTTTTGTGAATGTTAAATCTATATTGATGCTATTTTATACGTAAAACCTAAATGGATACTTTTCAAAAAAAACTTTAGGCCTATTTTGGTACCTTACCCATCTTTTTAAGAATTTTACCCCTAATTACTACCCTTTAAACCCAAATAGAGGTTTTACCATGTCACTATTTATCATTTTATATAAACCGCTATTAGCAATCAGTTAAGTTTTATCAAACAAGTTTGCCCAAACTGTTAATTAAATCAGCTAACTAAATTTACGGAACATGACCTTTACGTTTTTTTTAATAATATCCAATTTCTCGTATTGGTAAACAAATAAACATATATAGCTAACATCTTGGCTAGCTATTTGATGAGGGCATCCCTTCCTTAAACTCAACCCCGAAGCCAAGAGGGACAAGGAGCTCGGTTTTAAAGTTAGCAAGGAAGCCATCCAAGGAGGAAGAAAGCAGCAGCAACTAGCAGGACACGCGGAGCGTGCCTACCAGTGCGCGGAGCATGAAGAACCTGAAATCAGGAGAAAAGTCCAGAAGGTCATCCACACGGAGCGTGTCCCCCAATGCACAGAGCGTGCCCCCCAATACGCGGAGCATGGATCAAGCCTTCGGAGAGAGCCATGTACAAGAGGTCATGTACGTGGAGAGTACCCTTAGGGACGCGGAGCGTGAAAACCACCAGAGCAAGCCTTCAAGTCCAGGAGCGCAACCACGTGGGGCGTGAGAAGGGTTACGCGGAGTGTGTCCAATCCGAAGAATACTTCTTCTCCAAGTTCTTGCTGTTGGGAACAATTACTGCCATCCACTAATTACTGTTTTGCCATTACATTTTTTTTATTACAGAACTGCCACTAACCTTTACTACCCCTATTATGCCCCTAGTAGTTAAACTACCTATTAAACCCTAGGTTGGTCTTTTAGTCTTTTGATATTTAATTTAAGGAAGGTATAAATACTTCCTCTTTTGTATTGAGCCACAACTTTTGATAATCTAATATTTTGAGCCTCCGTTGGAGCAAGGATTCATTCTTAGGTTTATTAACCTTCTAATTTAGCTAGAAAAGATTGTGTTCTTTGTCGGTTTACGGTCAAACCCGTCACCATCAACTTTAATCTACATCACTATTTAAGTTTTGAAGCTTTTTAGATCAACTAGTTATAGTGACTATATTAATTAAATATCACTTAGATATTCGGCTGCCGCAGTCCCATGCTAGGATATGCTCAATCTAGTTAGCTAGACTTTCTCTATAGTGTCCCCCACTTTTCAATTATGAAATGGTGCACAAAAAGAAAACAAGCGCTGCTCAATCCTTATCAATTAGGTCTTCTTTTACTTGCAACTTCAAACCTCATACACACTTTTTTCTTACAAAAATCAATGGATCAAACGCTCCCAGATACACTTGTGAATCTCAAATCCTCCCCAATTTTTTATCTTCTTCCTATTATCTTCATTCTTCTCTTCAACTACATAATCTCTCCATTCCGGAAACGGCCGTCTCTTCCTCCAGGTCCGACGCCATGGCCACTCATCGGAAACATTCTTCATTTACAAAAGAAAATGCATATCTCAATGGCTAACTTAGCCAAATCTTATGGCCCTCTAATTTCATTGAAACTCGGAACTCAAGTTGTTACCGTCGCATCCTCACCTCCTGCAGCTGCTGAAATTCTGAAAAATCAAGATCGTTTACTTTCTGCCAGATTCGTACGGAAAGCTGTTCCCTGCGGGATCGATGTTCTTGAACGTATATCTCTTGTTTGGAACCCTACGTGTTCCGATCAATGGAAGTTCCTGAGAACTTTGAGCAGAACAGAACTTTTTTCTGCGAAAGCCATTGAATCTCAAGCTAGCCTGAGAGAAAAGAAATTGATGGAGATGATTGAGTTATTGAAATCCAAACAAGGAGAAGTAGTGAATATTGGAGAGATAGTGTTTGCTGCTGTTTTCAACACTTTGTCCAATCTTTTGTTTTCAAAGGATTTAATTGGTTTGGAAGATGAAGGAAAAGCTACTGGAGTGAAAGGCACAGTATGGAAGCTGATGGAGATGGCGACTAGTCCGAATATTGCTGAATTTTATCCTATTTTAGAGGTCTTGGATCTTCAGGGTCTGAAAAGAAAGGCATCGTCTTGCATCAAAGAACTGTTTGGAGTTTGGGAAATTTACATCAAGGAAAGAAGAGAAAGACCTCCTCAAAATACTGATTTCTTGGATGTCTTTCTTGCCAACGGCTTCGATGATGATCAAATCAATTGGTTGGCTATGGTAATTAATCACTTCATTTATATAGTGGGTTGCTATTTATTGCCCCTGTTTTCTTACTTACCGTCCTCATTTTGATATTTTTTTTTTTTTTTTGTCATTTTTCATAATTTTGATCAAAAACTATAAATTTTCTCTCCAAAATCACGAACTTGAACAACAATAATTAAAATTATGAAAATAATGGATATGTGACAACCCGAACCCCGAAAATAGATGATTATGTCGGAAACATTAAAATTTACATTTTTTTTCAAAAAAATCATAAACATAATGCATATTTTCTATGACGATTTTGTATTTTTCGTTACAAAAAATTAAACGATTTAACATTTTCCGTCACTAAAAATATTAAATTTGTGCAGCCTAGGCGGGTGGCTGACCCGCCCAGCCAATGGTTTGAGAGGTGAAACACCCGCCTATCCAATGGCTTGGGTGGATTCTATATCCGCCCACGCCATTGGCTGGGCGGGTGTTTCACCCTCCCAAATCATTGGCTGGGCGGGTGAAGCATCCGCCCAGGTCAAAATTGACGTTTTTTTTTTTAAATTTAATTTTTTTTATTAAAAGGGTAAAATTGTCCGAATTGGGGCGGTAAAAGCAAAAATAGGGCGGTAAATAGTAACACCCTTCATATATCTCTCAGTATGGTTATATAATCTATGATATAAATGTTAGAAAAATGATAATAATGTTGTCAGAAAAATGATAATAATGTTGTCGTGTTAGAGACCATCACCTTTAATATCTCGTCTTTTGTTAAGCCAAAGTTATTGCTATAATGTAGTTTGAGTTTGCATGAGTTTTTAAATGCCGGGACAGATACTACCACAACAACAATAGAATGGGCAATGGCTGAACTTGTTAAGAACAAGCAAACGATGGAAAAACTCGAAGAAGAGCTAGAAAGAGAAATCGACAACAAAACAATCAATGAATCTCAAGTTTCACAACTTCCATATTTGAATGCATGTATAAAGGAAACATTGAGATTACATCCTCCAGTTCCATTTTTGCTCCCGCGCAGAGCTCTAGAGACTTGTGAAATTATGAACTACACCATACCAAAAGATGCTCAATTGCTAGTGAATTTTTGGGCAATAGCAACGGATTCCTCAACTTGGGAAGATCCCTTATCATTTAAGCCTGAACGGTTTCTTACAACTGTTGTAGATTTTAAAGGTCATGATTTTGGACTCATACCATTTGGTTCAGGAAGGAGGATTTGTTCTGGATTGCCTATGGCTGCACGACAACTACCGTTGATTTTGGGGTATTTGATACGTTGTTTTCATTGGTCTCTTCTTAATGGAGAGAATCTAAATAATTTGGATATGTCTGAAAAATTTGGCATAACTTTGCAGAAGGAGCAACTTCTTCATGTTATTCCTACAAGAAAATTCTAATTTTTTTTGAAAAGGAAAACCTCAAATTTAAGAAGAGTGATAAATTTGTTGCGTTATTAAATTAGTACTAATCAAAAGCCTGCACATTACACGAGGTATAAATAATATTTTAGATTTTGTTCTTCGTCAACAAAATTTATGATTTCAATGTTATCTTTTTTTTTATAGTTTACCCGATTTTTCGGTTAAAAACTTGTCAGATACCATTTAGGTGTATTCTCTCTCAATTAAAGCTTTGCGACCAATAGGATTCGAATTTAAAATCTAGTTTAAACGATTTAAGACTCTTAACCACTCAAGTCAACCTTTTAGGGGTTTGTTTGTGATTATTAGATAATAAGTGGGTTAATTTATAAAATAAATAAATATAAGGACCAAGTCAACTCTTTTCTCTTTGATTTTTAACATCATTAGTCAATTTGGTATGTGTGCTAACGGAATGAATCTCAATGTACTATTTTGTAAACTTTTAAACCACAAAAATACCGATAAAAAACAAATGTAACCACAATTTTTTTTTTTTTTTGGTACTTTTCTCACGATATTATTTATTTTGGTGATATGAAATTGGTTATGATTTGTATAAAGACTAGAAATGACTATTTTTTGACATAATATAATAAATCAATCAAAAATTATATGTTTTTTAAAGCGTAATAATTAAATCAATTGGACTATGGATATTTCATAATATAATAAAGGGAAAATTACAAAACTAGGTCAAATGGGAGACCCATTTACATATTTAACCCATTTACTCAACCTACTACATATCTAGACTGTTTTGGTGTGACTTTCCCATAATACCCTCAATATTTACATGCGCATGTCTCCCTCCCGGCTGACTTCACAAATTCGATCTTATGCGAATCCTGCGAAGCTAATGTTTGGGTTTACTTAATGAATTTAATTAGGATGTGCGAAGCCTGCGAAGCTAATGTTTGGTTTAGTTGATGAATTTAATTAGCATATGCGAAGCTTAGATGTGTTTTGAAGCTAATTCGCGAAGTGGTATATAACAAAAAATGCCAAACAACAACGAATTCTAACATTAAAATCATAACATTAAAATTTACAACATGATTGCCACAATAACAACATTAAAACCATAAAATTATCAAAATTTATAACAAGATTGCTACAATAAACTCCTAACAAATCATTTCAAAGTGAACCTGACTAATCTAGATTGAAATTTCTCTCTCTACAGGAAGTCCAGACCTTTTGGGATGAGAAATGGAAGTCCAGACCTTTTGGGATGGATGTGTCCCATGGTGCACACCAAGATTGGCACAATCTCTCTAAACCAGTCATTTCAAAGTGAATGTGTCAATCTTGAGGGAAATTTCTCCCTATACAGGAAGGAAAGTCATCTCCCTTGCATCTGAGGACGCCGCCTTCTAGAAAGGGATGTTATGTAATCAACCACCTTTAGAAAAAATTAGACGTGTTAGGCAGGGAAAAAGAAGATTTTGGCTTCGCGAAATGAGGATTAGCGAAGCATGCGAATGTAAATATGTAGGGAAAGAGATGATTTTACTTCGCTAATCGATATTTTCGCGAGGTATGCGAGGTATGAAACGTGACGATCTACGTCGCATATCGATGCTTTCGCGAAGTCTGCGAGTGAAATCACGAACTTTTCTACTCGCAGACTCCGCGAACCAATCGATTCACGAAGTAGATTGTCACGTTTCAGGCTCTTTCTCTTCACAGATCTTCGCGAAATCATCGACTACGCAAAGTGATTTCATGGAAAAACACAGAAAAAACAGCATATACTTACATTTTTCGCATCTTTCACCCTTAAAAGCGACAATAACAATATGATAAACTGGGAAAAATGATGGAAATAACATAGAATAACCATTTCTTTTATGGTAACAAGAAGAAAGAAACCAAGTAACGAGCAGGAACAGGAAGATAAAGAACCATGACTTCGTTTTCTAGGATTAGGAAGTTGCAGAATCAAGAGATGAAGAGAGGAAAAAGAGAAATACATTGTGATTTGGAGAAATTGTGCAGATTTCGTGCAATTTAAAGGAAGATAGGAAGATCAAAAGTCTTGGAATCATTAATGGAGGAGCCAACAGCCGTTTCGCGCACCCAAGGAGAAGAGGGGAGAGAACGTTCGTGTAAGGGGGAAGTGGGAAGGTTAGGGGCATTATGGAAAAATCACACAAAATCAGTCTAGATATGTAATAGGTTGAGTAAATGAGTTAAATATATAAATGAGTCTCCTATTTGACCCATTTTTGTAATTAGCCTGTAATAAATCAATCAAAAATTATGTATTTTGATGATATTCAATCTCACCCAACGTGATATTATGTCAATATGTTGTATTATTTTTTTATCGAAACTCTTGTGGTTTAAAAATTTACAAATTGGTACCTTGCGGTTCATTCCCTTAGCAAACACAGACTAAATTGATTAACGGTGTTAAAAGTCAAATAGAAAAGAGTTAATTTTGTCCTTATATTTATTTATATTATAAATTAACCTCCTTATTATCTAATTATCACAAACAAACCCCAAAATAAAAAATAAAAATCAATTAAACCATCTTCTCCATCTCCCTTTAATTTCTTTTTTTTTCTTCTTTCTCTCTCTTCTCTCTCATCTTTCTTAATTTTTCTCTCTCTAAAATCAATTGAACGGACGGAAACAAAAATATTCAATAAATTACTACTACGAAGTTTCAGGACATATTCAATAAAATATTCAATAATTTTTCTCACTTGCATCCAGGCTTTGCCACATTTGCAAAAATCTTATAAGTAGCAACATTTGCTCCCCACTCATTTGTAATCTCGTCATCCTTCTGCTCACCGTCTTCATCTTCACTCTGGTAAAGAGTGTTCGAAAGAGTAAATAACCATGTACACGTAATGACATTAATCAATCCTTTCATTGTCCAAGCTGAAATATTCTCATGCTTCATTCTCTCTAGCTTATCCACATCAATCACTTCCTCTTTCTTCTCTTCATTCTTCTTCCCCACAACATTAAAACTCAATTCCCTAGGGATCGATTGACTGCTTCCGCCCTTTTCAGCCATCTCCATGAGAGGAGGTCCAGAAAGGGCTCTAAGAACATACTGATGAAACAGTGCTTCCTGAATCCTATCAAAGAATCTCGTGCATTGAAACGAAGAAGCTAGCAATTTGATCAACAAAGTTTTAAGTAGCCATATAGCAGCCCCAATTACACAAGAAGCAAGACCTTTGGTGATGTAATTTAAAACTTTTGCAGTGTCTCTGATTCTCCGAACACCACGATTAAACAACAAACCCCAAGCTAAAACAACTAAACCTAACCAATAATAGCATGAACACTCTTTTTTAGTCCATATATAAATGTTATGTTCAATTGATTTTAAAAGAAAAAAAATTAACAAAGATGAGAGAAGAGAGAGAAAAAAATTTATAGAGAGATGGAGAAGATGATATAATTGATTTTTATATTTTATTTTGGGGGTTTGTTTGTGGTAATTAGATAATAAGGGGAGTTAATTTATAAAATAAATAAATATAATGACAAAATTAATTCTTTTCCCTTTGACTTTTAACAACGTTAGTCAATTGGACATGCGTTTGCTAACGGAATGAACCTCAAGATACCAGTTTGTAAATTTTTAAACCACGAGGATGCCGATCGAAAACATGTGTAAGCATAAGACTTATTTTTGTACTTTTTCCTTTATTTATCATATATTTTTTATTCATTATTTAACTAATATTTAGAACATAAATCTAAATTTTTATATTAGAAATTTATGTTTGTATTTAATTTTAATATAAAAATATTATAATAAAATTATATTCGATTAGATTAAGCTGGACAATATATATATTTCTTTTATACTGAAAAAAATGAATAATGATTTTTTTATTCGGCCAACACTTCATTTTATTTCCACTTGTTTTTTTTTTTTGAAAGCTTTTTTATTTCCACTTTTAAGATAAAACTCTTCACAGATCTTGATCTGACAAAAGTAAATTCTAATAGTGGAAAAAAATAAAACTGAGATTCTACAGCTCAGATAATATATTAGTATCAATCTAAGTAATATATTAGACCAACTCTAATGGAATTTTTTTTTTTTTGTTATAATCTTAGGTGGAGTTATGACAAACCAGTAGAGCAGGTGTAATAAAATTTGGTTGGTTACAGATTTTTTGTAACAAAGAAATGAAATGTCCCTAAAATCCAAAAAAAACAGTTTTGACAGCCACGCATGGCGCTATAAGCGCCAATTGTGGCTGCTTTTTAGGTTGCCAAAGTTGGCAAAAATGCTGCCCAGTACGCGGTAATTTACAGATTTAATACCTATTTGTAATTAATAATTTTTATTTTACACTTTTCTCCTCTAATGGATTGTTACTAAAGCTTATTAGTTCTTCCTCTTAAGTCACAATGGTTGTTACCAACCATTGTGGATGCTCTTAATATATTTTGAGATAAATTTCAAAAAAACCCCTATAGTTTCATGGTTTTCAAAAAAAAAACTTATATGGTTTATTTTTACCAAAAAAAAAAAAAGAATTGTGGTATACTCGTTACAAAAAAAAATCAAAAATTGCTTAACACCGTTTAATTTGATGACGTGACAAATAATAAAATGGTCCGAATTAAAATTAAAAAAAACAAAAAACAAAAAAAAAATTAAAATAAATAAATAAAATCTCCAAATGGGGCCTTCTTCTTCTTCCATTCTTCCTCCTCTCTCTCCATAATACCAACAATCATCAAATCAGTGCTAATTTTTCATTAATCTCAAAATTGTATTCTTCCCTAATATTTTCAAGAAAATCAATTCATTTTCCTTATCAAATCCAGAAAATACCAGCCCTTCCCCTTGGATGATTTTACGTCCACCATGCCACCGAAATGTGACGTCACAGCTATCGGACCTAGATTTCCTCATCATCCTTCTTCTTTCCTCTTTTTCACATCTTCCGCTTGCTCCTCAACTGATCTGTTTCTTTCAAAATCTTCTCTCTTACTCTTATTGACGCTTCCGCTGCTACTTTTAAGACGTGACCAGAAAGATGACGCCGTCTTTGGACTGTCCTTATGAATGGAACAATCATGCTCACCTGCAGGCTTCGCCCGGAGAAATGGAATTGCTAATGACCTCGACCGCCGAAAGGCAGGATCGATCTCGATTAGATTAGAAACGCGACCGACAGCTCCGATTCCAGCAGTTGATGAATCTGCGGCTGTGGAGAAGCGAGAGATGGAGGAAGAAGAGGAGCTCGAGGAGGAGGTGCAGCAAGCACAAGGGCGTATGTTAGCGCAGTCAGGGTAGAGAGAGGAGAGTCGATCCCGGAGACACACGTGACAGATTCCAGTACGATGAAGAATGGAAGAAGAAGAGAGGAGAGAAGGAGGAAGAATGGAAGAAGAAGAATGGAAGAAGAACAATGAAAGAATAAGGAGAGAGAAAGAAAAATAAAAAAAAGTTGGTTTTTCTCATTTTACCTTTTGTCACGTCAATAAATTAAAAGAAATTATATTGTATGCCAGGCAACCACATCATAATCTGATGTGATATGCCTAACCAATAAAAATAAGACACATGACATTTTTAATTAAAGTTTAATAATTTAAATAATATATTTTACTTCTCACCGATCCGCGGCCTTCCTCACCTTATTTGTTGTTCCCTTCTTAAAAAAATTACCGTCAACCAGATTCTAAGACCTTTTAAATTCTTATTTTTTACACTTCCAACACATGAATCTGATATATGCAGGAAAATATTTTACTGGAGGCGGTTTTGTTATTCATCACAAAAAGAAAAAGAACTTATGTTGGCTAAAGGTGAATCTTTTAATGGTAGAAGGTGGATTTCATATGTAATTTTTCAAATTCAAGTCTTGAATCCATATAAAGAAAAATCATATAATTTCTCTATTTCTTTTTCTCAGATTCAAAGTCTTGAACACATACAAAACCACATACCATTAATTAATGATCTTTATACAATTTCTAAGATTATCCATAAATTTTTTTTTTAGCTCGGAAGCATCTTTCAATTTCTTTAATTTCAACACCCAAATTGGGTAATGCCTTCTCCCACCTCCAATTCAGGGATTTCACATATTCCTTCTTTAATCTCCTTTCCACCGCAGCACTGTATTTTATTTGGCCTATTACCGTGGCTGATGAACGCAGAAGATCGCGCTTGACTGTCGAGGAGAAAAGACCAGAAAGAAATATTTCTACAAGATCAAAAAAGCTGATGAACGGAAAAGATCGCGCTTGACGGTCGAGGATAAAAGACCAGAAAGAAATATTTGTTGTTTCCTCCATCTCTGTCTTGGTGGATCTGGTCGGCTGTGATTTTGTATGAAGAGAACAGCAAATAGGATGGGGAAGGTCGCTGATCCGTAAGAGAGGTGAAATATATTTTTTTAATTATTAAACTTTAATTAAAAGTGCCACCTGTCTTATTATTATTGGTCAGGCATACCACATCAGATTGTGACGTGGTATGCCTGACATACAGTATACTACAATCACAAATTAAACGGTGTTAAACCATTTTTCGTTTTTTTATAACGGCGTATACTACAATCTTTTTTTTTTTTGCAAAAACAAACCAAATGAGTTTTTTTTAAGACCATAAAACCACATGTTTTTTTTTTTTTTAATTTACCCTATATTTTATCAAGCTTAGATCAATAGATGCCTTAACGGAATGAAAGCTTAACTTGTGAACATCTCACTATCTCACTGCTATAACAAATGCAAACCATCTTTCACGTAATTTTTCACAATGAATAAATGGTCAGATCAAACAACTAAAAAGGCGTAACAATAAAAATCTAGAAAAAACATATGCCTTTCAAAATAAAAAATTGAAATTTTTGCAAATGCTATTTACAACGAATTTTTCGAGTTTGTTGAGAGAATTCTAAAACTATTTATAAGTCTTTTATTGTTTTCGATCCTTGTTTCTTTGTCTTCTTCTTTTGTCTCGGTTTTCTATTTTTGTTGGGTAAATTACATCTATGGCCACTAAACTTTACTTATTTTAACATTATAGCCACTGAACTTCAATTCTTAACGGTATGAGTACTGAACTTTATTCTTTTTAACATCGGTGGCCATTGAACTTTAACTAATTCCTCAAAATAACCGATAACGACCTCAAAATGAAAATATTCAAGAATTAAAGTTGTTCAGAACAATATTTACCATGAAACTATATTTTTTATTTTCCAAAATTACATTTTTTTTGGAGCTTTCTCTCTTTACAAATTCACTCTCTCTCTCCTAACCAAAAAACATCTAAATGACCTCTAAACGATAATCTTCAAGAATTAAAGTTCCTTAGAATACCATCAACTCTTCGAATTTTTATTTTGAGGCCGTCAACGGTCGTTTTGAGACGTTGAGTGGCTACCAGTGTTAAAAAGTGTAATGTTCAATGGCTATACTGTTAAGAATTGAAGTTCAGTGACCACAATATTAAATGGGTAAAGTTCAATGGCCATGGGTGTAATTTACCCATTTTTTCATTGAATTCTCTTTTCTATTCCAAACATATAAAAATTTAAAAACCAATAATTCTCCAATTATTTGTTCATCTAGGTTGGAAATTTAGTATAACATGTCATTAAAATCAAAATCCATGAGCAATAGCTTACTGAAATACACATGAAAATAAATAGGGTAAATTACACCCATGGCCACTGAACTTTATCCATTTTCACATTATGGCCATTGAACTTCATTTCTTTCCGGTATAGCCACTGAATTTTACACTTTTTCACACCGGTGGCCACTCAATTTTAACTAACTTTTTAAAATGACTGTTAACGACCTCAAAATGAAAATATTCAAGAATTAAAGTTGTTCAGAACGACATTTACTAAGAAAACACATTTTTTTATTTTCAAAAATCATATTTTTTGGAGCTTTCTCTCTCTACAAATTCATTTTCTCTCTCCTAACCAAATAACACCTAAATGACTTTAAAATGAAAATTTTCAAGAATTAAAGTTCCTTAAAATATTATTAACACTTTGAATTTTTTATTTTTAGCCGTCAACGGTCGTTTTGAAGCGTTGAGTGGCCACCGGTGTTAAAAAGTGTAAAGTTTAGTGGCCATATCGGGAAGAAATGAAGTTCAGTGGCCATAATGTGAAAATGGGTAAAGTTTAGTGGCCATGGGTGTAATTTACCCAAAATAAATATGACATATAACATGTATATTATCATAGAAATCCATTTTTGACTCTTCTATACTTTATATCCTCTGTATCATTTACCTTCCACATAATTATTTCAATATCAGAATGTAAAAGAAGAAGGAAAGGGAGAAAAATCTCAAGCAATGGAACACAACAACAAGTATAGAGAACAAAAGGAGAAGCATTTGACAAAATAAAATCAATCTAGTTGAACATTAAAAAAATTTATTGTAAATTCGACACCAGAAAATGATAAAAAAAATAAAACGACATATAGAAAACGACGACAATAAATATAAATCTATAACAAAGAAACACATAAATTCAACATATGTGACCGAAAAACCATAAAACTGAAGAATCAATCACCTCTAAAGAAGAAGATCAACTTCGCCTTCATTTTCTATGGAAGATATAAACCTGGCGCAAAATCAATATCTAAAAACTTGAAACCAAATATTATATACAACATGCACGAATCCTCAAAATAAATTTCAAAAATAAAATTAAAATCCAAATAAAAAATCAGAAATTAAAACAACATTTTGTGAGTGTTAAACTTATAAGATTTGTAGTGCAAAATCAGAAGATTTGTAAAAAGAGGGCAGAGAGGTATCAATGTTTATGTCCTTACCGACTGATGAGGGTATCCAATCGACTAAATGTGTGGAGACGGATAGTGAGAGAAGTCGAGCTAGGGGGGAAACACACCTAAGGAAAGAGATGACAACCTGTGTGAGAAATAGGGCTCAAATGGCGTGTCAAATTGCCACACGACGTGTGGCTCCAAGTGAAGCAACAAGAAATATTAACAAGACATCCACACAACGTGTGGTAAAAAAAAAAGAGCTCCTGGAAGTTTTCTGATTAATCAACACGACATGTGGCTTTCCCACACAACGTGTGTGTTTACTTAACTAACAAGCTCTTACCTTCTCCATCTTTCTCCTAATTACAAGTTTACCACTCCTTATTTTACAACTCCTACCTTTAGTTTATTCAAAAGCTTGTCATCCCTTATACTTATCTCATTTTACCCCTTAACCTTACCCCTTTAATTACTTATACAATTTGCTCTTTTAGTTTTGAAGTTAATATAAATTCATCTCTTTCTTTGTAATGAAGTAACTTTCATCTCCAAGAGACTCTTAGTCCACCTTCTAAAAATAATAAAAAACAACAACTGCTTTTAGTGATTTGATGAATGACTAATACAGTAAAGCTTTTATATAGGAATACTCTATATAGGAATAACCTCTATTTTGTTATAAAAAAACTTGGTCCCAACTTGGTAATAGCCTTTATGAAACTCTATTTAGTAATAACCTTCCAATTATTATACAAATAGCTCGGTCCCAAGTGTATTCCTATATAGAGGTTTTACTGTACATATAATCTCCAACAATATTCATCGTATTATTATTTATTATTTTATCATTTGATTTATTAAATATTGTTATATTTACCAATAGTGGAAAGAGAGATACTCCACGATAATAAATTATTAATAAAAAATAAAATAAGGAGAGAGTAGAGTGGAGAGAGGTTTCTCAATAATAAATATAATGAAGAAGCTCTTAGTGATTTGAGGAGTCGCTAAAAGATTGTTGGAGTTGGTTTTTAACGCTCTCTCCTCAAATTTTAACTCAAGAATCCAATTAAGAGGTTGAAGGTGTTATACAAAACCTTATCGAAAGTGTAGAACTCCAATTGAGAGAAAACATGGCTATGATTGCAAGAAGCCTTGTAATCATCATCAGTTCTGCTAGTTATGTCTTGGTTATTGGAGAAAACATTGTAGGTCTGCTTGCAACTCGTTTTGATCCGGGCAAGCTAAGGGAAGACAATAAGATAAAAATTGGCTCAATCTATGATCAAAAGATATGCACATCATTTTGAAAGATGGAATGGTAATCAAAGGTCAAGAAGTATAGCTCCAACCGATTTATTTGAAGATTCCTATTCTTCTTTCTCCATTGTTAGACATTGAGAGCTTGTGGAGAGAGAAAGGTGAGGACAGAAAGATGTGGATGGTAGAGAAATGACCAGGTGTAAGACAATGATTGAATAGTAAAAAATAAAAAATAAATTCTCAAACAAATAAATAGAAAGATAAAAAAATACTTCATGAAAATTTGATTTTGACTACCACATAAGCCTTTTTAATACTTTTAGTAAGTTTGAACTATTTTTTGCTAACGTGATGAACTTCAATTAAGGATGCAAGTGGGTGGGAATTCTCCGTCCCCGTTGGGGATCCCCCCGACGGGGACGAAGAATCACCGATAAGAATCCCCCATGCGACGGGGATGGATAATTTTATTCCCTGTGACGGGGATGGAGCGGGAATGGGGAATGGTATCCCTGCCCCGTGGAGATTCCCGATTCCGCGCCGTTAATCCCCGATGAAAAATCCCCGACGAATCCCCAATTATTCACCATTATAATTAAAATTATACTTTAAATATTATAATTTATAACATTTAACTTAAATTAAATAGACTAAATGGGATAAATAAAATATTAGGCGAGGACTAAATGAATATTTTTCCTAACATAAACTAAACTAAAGACATAGTATCTCTACAATTCTTTCGAACAAAACCTAGAATTAGAAAGGAGAAGAGAAAAGAAATATATACTGATTTTTTTCTAAATATAAATGGCGATTTCCTGCAGGAACGAGGATGTGGAATAGAGAAAAAATATTTTTAAACGGGGATGTGCACCCCCGTGGGGACGGGGATAGAGGCAAATCTGTCCCCATCTAACTCGTGGGAATGCGGATGGGGAATCCCCGACTAGTCGGGGATGAGGATGGGAAATGCATTCCCCGCTCCGTCCCGTTTACATCCCTAACTTCAATACTCTTATTTACCAACTTTTGAAACACATGATTGTGTTTAAAAATGATTGACACCACATGATTTATTTTTATACTTTCATCTAATAACAATAGGTGTTGACTACTTCCACGGTTACGTTTAGAAAAGCGAATGATAAAAACTAATTCAATAACACAATAAGTAATTAACTAGGAAATTTCATTCTTGAATTTCGAGTTTTGTTTTTAAGAATAACGAGATTGCAAATTTTGTGGTGAAGCTCTTAGCCTAGTGGTTGAGAGCTTATCTATGATTAGGGAGGTCATGGGTTCGAATCACATCCGGGTCTGGTCGGGATTTTTCTTTATTCTTTAATGTAAGCGCATTGTGCGCAAATTAAAAAAAAACGAGATTGCAAATTTTCAGTGAAAATTCTTTGTAATATCAGTATTGAGATTGATAATATGGTGGAGAATATTTTCCAATTAATTTTTTACATATATAATTTATTTAGAAAAAATCGAGTAACACATAAGAAGAGAAATTTCAAAATAATATATATATGTTTTTTTTTGCTGTCAATCAACATAATTAATTTTAATTAAATAGGACAACTTATAGGTTATCTAAAAAATAGTAAAAAAACATAAATAAATAAAATTAATTGGACAAAAAATCTTCTGGTTTTAATTGTATTATTATATTTTTTTAACATCAAAATAAAACTGATAACATTTTCTGTAAAAATAAAATTAAAATCCTCAAAATGTTAAAATATGAAACCACAACAACCCATTACTTATCCAATAATAGTAATAATAATATAATAATAATATTATAACTAACATTTAGTTAATGGTCTATTTTCACTGTCACATCTAGAAAAGTAAATGAAAAGATTATTGATATCTCTTTCAAAAAAAACTTATTGGTATCTAATTGTTTCTTTAAAGCAATAGATTATTGGTACCTAATTAAAATTAAAGAGAATATACTAAAATACAACTAAGGTTTTTGAGGAATTCCAATTTAGGCTTTGAATATAAAATAGCACTAAATGTAGGCTTAAAATTTATAAAAAAAGTATCAATTAGCACTCGATAACGTAATTTATGTGTGATTTTCTTCTCCACACAGCATGTGGAGCAGAAGAAAAGCTCTTAGAACTTTTATTTCATTCCACATGATGTGTGCTTAAGGATCACACGTCGTGTGAGATCAAAGAGGTGAGGAAGAAAAGTTTCTGATGTTGACACACATACGTCTAGCTTTTCCTGCAATCCGAACAAAGGGACAGTTTCGTCGATTTTTCTGCTCATTTTTTTAATTTACTATTTTACCACTCCTTAAATTATTGTCTTGTCATTTAGGAATAATAATCTAAATGTCATTGGACCCTTTTATCCCCTCCTTGCCCCTATCTTTTACTTATTAAGTTATAACCCTAATTGGGCTTTTATGTCTTTTGCTTCTAGAATTAGGAGAGTTATATAAGCGGCCTATTTTGTATGAAGGACTAACTTTTATGAATCAAATCAAGCTTGGCTTGTTCATCTTTTCTTAGGATTAACTCCTTCAAGTTTGGCTTGAGAATAAAGTTTTTGTGGGTTTAAGATCAAAACCTGATATTTCGTGTTTAATCCGTATCATGAACATTACATGTCATTCATATTACATTATAATTTTTTTCAATTGTACATGGAGAGAGAAATCAAAACTTAACGGAGTAATATGAATGATATGTCACGTTCCGTTATTTAAACATAAATTGCTACTCTTTTGTAAATGTTAAGCCTACATTGGTGTTATTTTATACGTGGAGCCTAAATTGATACTCCACAAAAAAAACTTAGGCCTATTTTGATATTTTATCTCTTAAATTTATGCAAAATGTTAAATACTAATTTAATAACACAGCAAATTATCACTCTTCTTAAATTTAGAGTTTTCCTGTAGGAAAAACATGAAGAGGTTGCTCCTTCTACAAAGTTATGCCAAATTTATAACATTGGTGCTGAAATGGATTTCGTCAACTAGTTGAGGAAACAATTTTAGTTATTCACCGTTAGATTTAGGTTTATTAAAAAACTAGTGTGGAGATTCAAAGCATTCTAAGGCTAAGATTTAATGTACATAGATCTAATGGTAAATGACCAAATTTATTTAGTCATTTAAGGTCCAGATGCACACTAAAAAGTGTATAATCTTGCCCATGAGGTAAATCAATGGTCCACTAATATGGTATTGTATTAATTTTTCAAGCTTAAATATGTAAAGGATAATTGTTTTCATATTATCTAATCTGATATATCGATTTATTTTGCAATTATTGATTTCAACTTTAAAGTTTAGCTCTTCAGCTAACTAATAAGGAAATCCAACGATACTTGGAACTCAAGTTGTTTAGTTATTACGGTAACATATTAATTGTAATAAAAAGATTAAAGTAAAAATATAAATATCTTTAATATTTTTTTAATGAAGGCGGGGACGATACCTGGTTATGACTGACATCTCAACTAGGTTGGCATCCCAACCGTTAACCAAGCAAATCCGAATGAATAAATTAAATAAAAAATGAGGAGAGTATACAAGAAGAGTGTAAAGAAAAGATAAAAGCTGATCTAAGAGCCACGAAATTGACAGACATTGTCAATATCGTCCGAAATAAATGAGTTACAAAAATCTGGAGCCGCGGGCCACCAGCAGACGTCAGAGGCGGGGACTGTGAGTCCGTATTTTGCTAAGGAGTCGGCAGTCCTGTTTCCTTCTCGGTAAATGTAGGAGGCGTATGTCGTCATTTCCGAGCATTGAGACAGGCATTGCAGCCAATCTTGCCGGATGGTCCAAGGAACAGATGCCGAGCATGACCGTAATAGATTGACCGCATATGATGAGTCCGACTCAATCCAAAGGCAGTGCCAGCCCTTTTCCCATGCAACGTCTACGGCAAAGATAATTCCTTTTAGTTCTGCCATGTAAGCGAATGAATCAGGGATTGAGAAAGCAAAACAGCCTCTAGCGAAGCCCTGTGAGTGCGATAGATGCTACCTGCACCTGCAAGACCTGGACTTCCAAGTGCCGAGCCATCTGTATTCACCTTTAACCAGCCGCGGGGAGGGAAGCGCCAACGGACGGCCACAATGTTTGGGGCCGGTGGCAGCCGAGGAGTGATTTGAAGTTGCTGGAGAATCAAGTGATCAGTCCTAGTACTGCAGAATCCAGATAACCCACCGTTTGCTTCCCGAATGGCTAAACAGAGTATAATGAAGGAGCTTTGGATTGAAGGGGGCTCAGAGTCGAAGATAGCTCTATTTCTCGAACGCCAAATAAGCTAGATACAGCTAACTACAGCGGCACGCCAAATGCTTCGTACCTGCGAACCAAAATTAATATCACATATGTTAATGAAAAAGTTGACAATGTCCGCATTGTTAGGCATGTTTAACCGGAACAGACAGCAGAGCTTCCGCCACAACTCAAATGAAAAACTGCAGCTCACAAAAAGGTGATTAATCATTTCTGAGTCCGAGCCACACAATACACATCGCGGTGCAAGCTGAACCCCGTGGCTCTGAAGACAGTCAAGAGTAGGCATCCTGCCTTGCAATACCCTCTAGCAGGTAACTGGTCGAGAAGGTGGAATATTCTTCCCCCAAATAAACGAGTCCAGACATTCCCTAGAACCGAACCGTTAATCCAGGCATATAGGTTTTTAATCGTGAGCTAGCCTTTCTTGCTAGGCTCCCAAACGCAGACATCGTGCGTGTCACGCCCCCTCTTTATCTGTTCAATCTGAAATTGTACGTCAGTGGGCAACTGATCAAGCCTCCCCCAGGCGTTGCCGGAAAGGTATTCCTCAACTGACTCCGACAGATGCCGCTGATCTGCAGCAGGGATGGATAGCCGGTCGGCAATTGTCGGGATTATCCACCGATCTGTCCAGAATTTTAGGTTCGAACTGCTCCCAATCCACCAACGAGTGCTGTTTTTAAAGATAGAAAACATCAATCTGCAAGAAGACCAAATGGAAGAGGGGGAAATGCAATTTTTTGGATTACCGGAGGCCATGAAGAATCTTCTTTTTAGTAAATCAACCACAAAACTGTTTCCTTGGATTAAGCTCCAACACACCTTCCCTAACAGTGCAGAATTAAAACTCCTAAAGTTTTTCACGCCCAAGCCACCCTCCTTAATACGAAGACAACAAACCTTCCACTTAACACAAATCATTTTTCGGTTATCGATACAACCAGTCCAAAGAAAGTTCCTTACCGCCTTATTAATCCGATGTATGACATTAGCAGGCCATTTATATATGAAAAACGAATGGACGATAGAACCTGTTATTGCCGAGTTGATCAATGAGAGCCGTCCTGCCATCAAGAGAGCACTTCCCTTCCAATTGCTGAATTTGGATAAGAATTTATCGGCCAAACTGCAAAAATACCTTGCCTTGGGGGCACCTTTGAACAGCGAGACACCGAGGTAGTGGAGGGGCAAGCAATCCCTGCGGATCCCAAGGAAGGAGGCAAGCCTGTTACCCCAGATACGGGAGACCTGTTTCCCAAAATAGACATTTGATTTTCCCCAACTAACCTCCTGACCAGCAATCTCTCTATAGAACCGGAAAATCTCCTTCAGGGCCTTGACATTATTCATAGTGGCCCTGCAAAATACCAGTATGTCATCCGCATAGAGTAAGTGAGAGGGAAAGGGCGTATTACCGGTGTAATTCATTGGAGCGAAGCGGCCCTCCGCCTCCATTCTTGCGATCCAGCGGGAGAAGAAGTCTTCTGCCAATCCAAATAAAATAGGCGATAGCGGATCTCCATGCCTGACCCCCCTCGAACAGCCAAAGTATCCTTTAGCCTGACCACCAATTAAAACTGAGATACGCGCCGAGGATAGAATATTTAGGATACAATCTCTAAACTGTAAAGAAAACCCAAAAGCTTCAAGCACTGCTAATAGGAAATTCCAATCTAATGTGTCAAATGCCTTCCGAATGTCAATTTTTAATGCCATATTACCCCCACAGCCATACCTATCAAGCATGTTTATACCTTCCGAGGCAGCCGCGATGCACTGGTGAATACTTCGGTCTTTAATGAATCCGAATTAATTCGGAGAGACAATTTGAGCAGCAATCACAGATAGTCGGTCCGCTAGAATTTTGGAAATAATCTTGAATGAGAAATTGCAAATCACAATGGGCCTGAAGTTCTCAATTCTATTTGCCCCCTGTGTTTTTGGAAGAAGAGCCATTAAATTGGAATTCAGCCCAGGTAAAATACAACCAGTATAGAAGAAAGATTGGACCATATTACAGACATCCTCGCCTATCACATCCCAGTGATGCTGATAGAATGCGCCACCAAATCCGTCCGGACCCGGAGTGCTATCCGCACTCATACTTAAGACCGTGTTTCTGATATCCTGTGCGTTTGGCTTAGCCATGAGGAAATCATTGTCTTCATTAGTTAAATCTGCCGGGACGATCTCAGGAACCTGTGAAATATTATTTTCACGCCTATCACTACTGAACAGAGAAGAGAAAAAATCCACAGCATGCTCAGCAATTTCATCTTGATTGAAGGTGGGATGATCACCAGAGATAATAAGGGAATTACAGTGGGATTGAATTTTCCTTACCTTGGCTGCCCTGTGAAAGAACTCTGTGTTGCGATCCCCCGCGGCTAACCACTTAGCCCGACTTTTCTCACGGTACAGACATTCCTGATGTTGCATCTCAACATCCAGATTTCCTCTAGCCGCTGTTTCCAGATCAGAGAGCTCAGCCGACCAAACCGAATCTGAAATCTGTTTCTACAGATCCGCAAGCTTGGATTCCGCGAGCTAAATGTTGTGCTCAACCCTACCGAATACTGTTTTATTCCAATTTAGCAGGACAGGTCGAAGGGTACGGAGTTTATGACATAGCAGCTGCCCCGAGGATAACGAGATAGAGGAGGCGACCCAATGTGACCTGATTACCTCCTTTAATAAAGTATGTGATAACCACATCGAGTGGAATCTGAATCTAGTAAGCCTCGGGAGCGGGGTCTTACATTCTAAGAGGAGAGGACTATGATCAGATCTGTAATGGGCCAGCGCACAGCAATTTACGGAGTCCCAGAGATCAATGAATTCAGAATTACCCAGTGCCCTATCCAATCGGCATTCCATGAGCGAGTTACCCCTGCGTCCATTTGACCAAGTGTAAAACAGCCCCGCGGCCTCAATGTCAAGCAGATTACAGTCATAAATGAAATTGCGGAATTCCCTACAAGAACGAGAAGAGGGGGGGTTACCAGACTTCTCATGAGCCCTAGTGACGGCATTGAAATCCCCAATGATCAGCCAAGGCGAATTACTGATAATATGAGAGAGCCCCTCCTATAAATCACATCTTTCATTTGCAGAAGTGCTACCATAAATAACACCAATTTTCATAAGGGTGCTCCCAAATTGAAGGGAAATCGTTAGAAATTGACGATTGCAACTGAGTACAGAGACAGTGCTAGGGTCCCTAGCGAGTAACCATAGTGATGAGGGGATATTACCTGCAACGAAAAACATACCAATGGAGGACCGGAATCCGTCCGGAATCGTAGAGAAGTCAACCATAGGCTCCGCGATGCAGAGAAGATCCGGTCGATGAGTTTGACACAGAAGCTTTAAGGCTCTTTGAGTTTTCGGGTTCCCAATTCCTCTACAATTCCAAAATATTATGATCATTGGTAACGAAGAGGCATACGGCTCTGTCGCTTACTGTGGAAGCTCGGAGTTCTGATCCGTTTAGGCTTTTTCCTACTAACAATGGACCAAGACTGTTCCTTTTCTTTTTCTCCAATAGCTGTTTCTGTCTCCTCTACCAACATGGTAGGATTTCCGTGACTACATCCCTCTTCACCCTATGTGATCAATAAAATCGGAGCCTCCCGCTGTGCCGGAGGGATCGTGATTGTGCTAAACGAGGCTCCCTTTGGATCATTGACGCATATAGGAACAGTGAATTGCCAACCCCCATTCAAGTACACATTACGAGCCGCTGGTGTATATCCTTACAGAACCTGAATCGGATGTGCCTCGGGATTCACCGCCTTACTGTCTGAGTCAGCCTCTGAGGCTGAGTAGTCTGCCCACCTCCTTGGGGTAGATTCCGATAACGGATTTGAACTGACCGGCTCTTTGCTAACTGGACGCCAGGAAGTAGAGGGCATCTCGCTCCTCGATTTGGACCTACCACGCCTCATTGGGGAATTCATCCTCTGCTTACCCTCTCGCTGATTGTCGTTCCTCATTAACCTCCTTTCCCGGGTTCCGTTGACAACTGATAGCCGAGTGTCCGATAGATCGACATATTGAACAGAGACTGGGCAATCTTTCATACTCCAAAGTAACCCATTGCATTGAGGAATCCGTGTCAACTCTAAGCTTATATTGCAGTTCCTTCGCAAGGTCTACATCAATAAGAATTCGGGCGTAATGGCCTAATTCCCCTTCAATAGTATTCCTATCAAATCTTAAAGGTACCCCAACTGCTCTGGCTATGCTAGTCATAATCCGTTTATCCCAAAACTCCCAAGGAAGATTATAAAAGCGAACCCATACCTGAGCTGATGTGGACTTATGAGCTTTCGGATCAAATCTGGGTGACCAGGGGATAAATCTCATGATACCAGGGCGTAAAGGAATTGCCCATTGACCCCAAATCGTTCTGATAACCTCAGCATTAGGCATTATAATGTGATAGAAACTGCGTCCTAGAGAAATGAGCTTCCAATCCACTGCCAATCCCCAAATCTGTTTCAATTTGAGCTTCAAATCCTGATGCTTCCAAGGCTTTTCACCCTTGGACAAGGTGATTCTGCCGATTACCGAGTGTTGGCAAGCTTGAATCCGCTCATTGTAGATTGATTGTTGGACCTTAATAGCTTTAAAAAAACCCCTCTTCTGAAATCATGGGCTTGTCCGGCACTGGTACTGAATCGTCTGGCCCTATGACATCGGCGACGAAGGATTTGAGAGGAGGACGAGAAGGAAGGGGCGATGAAGCCATCGCCGAGGAGAATGAATCCTTGCTGGAGAGCCGAGAGATGCAATCGTTGGGAATGGGTGTAACAGGCGGCCGGCTGTATTTAGTAAAGGCCTCACGGGAGAAAAGATGAGCAATAGAGAACGCCGATTCCGAGGCAGCCATGGTGGCGGCCGGAACCATAGCAGGAGACATCGGAACCTAGTCGGCGAGGGTTGCGGCGCTTCTCAAATCGGAATAACCATTTTAATTAAATATACCAATATTTTAACTAAAAAAATTAGGACAAAGTTCAAATTTCATATAAATATCTTTAATAATCGAAACATATTTTGATCAATTCAAGTTGATCATAAATTGCTCTAAAATATTCGGAACACAAATCATAACAGACATAACTATTATAAGTAAATATAAAATCATTAAAGTATGTATACCAATATTTTTAGTTAATATTGAAACACATTCCAGTTAATTCTATTATCTTCCAAATTATTTTTAAAACTTTCTTCAATTTTATTAAGAATTTTCTGTAATTTCTAGATATTTAAAAACGGTTTATGAAAATTTTAAATAATTTTAGAATGTTAGAAAAATAAAAAATAAATATTCTCTTCATAAAAAAACTGAATATAATTCATTAAAAATTCCGAAAAATGGAGGTCGAAAAGCTCTAGGGAGTCGCCACACATGCGCATGCATCGTTGTTTTATTGAATCACATAATCCATCGCGCAACGTACCAACCGTTGCACAACATATGGGCGCGTGCATCAGGCATTTATGTGAACGTCGTATCCGAAGGTGGTGTATGGGGTCCTCGTGCCACCTTACCGGCGTTTTTCAACTCTATTTTTTTCAATGTAGGGTTTTTTTAGTGCTCCTATCACGTTAGTGTGGTTCGTTTTTCAAAATGATGAGCAGAAAATTGGATTTGTGCATCACATACTCTATAGTGAGACTGAAACAGTAAAAAAACCATAAACTGCAAATCTTTTGTGCATTTCACGATTTTACTCCCGTTTTTTATGAATAAACAGTCCAAAAACACATTTTTAAGCGTAATTAATTACTCATAACATATATATTAATTATACGTAAGTCAAGAACATCGTTTTGATCTAAGACGTGGTTCTTACAACTAACATAACACGAAATCTGTGGCTCTGATACCAATGAAGGAATTACTCTATATGATTCGGATATCAAATACGAGTATATCGGGTTACCTCTTGGAGTGTAAAATCATGTTGAGTTGTTGGAGCGAAAGAATTGAATCGCAATCTTGTATTACCGGTTACACATCTCCTACGGTAATGTTAATTGGAAGGAGATGGCGATGATTCCATGAATTAAGAAAGAACGTTGAGAGAGACAGAGAAAGCGAGAATAGGCGTGTCCATCCTTTTTTTTTTATTATGGTTGACTGATGCTCTATTTATAGTGGAAAATAATGACTATTTCTAATCATAGTCAGATACGGTAAATCTCAATGAATTATAATTCTAACTCTTAGGCCCTGTTTGTTTGGGGAAAAATATTCTGCAGGAAAATATTTTTCCAATTTCCAGTGTTTGTTTGAGCAGGAAAATAAGTCAAAGGAAAATAAGTTGCAAGTCAATGGAAAATGAAGGAAGAAATAAGGGAAAATGTTTTAGGGTAAAACATTTTCCTCAAAAATACGCGTTTAGAGAAAAATGGGAAAAACGTTAAAAAATGTAAAGATACAAAAATATGAAACACGAAAAAATATGAATAACGTGAAAACGTTACAAAACATGAGAATATGAAAAACCCGCAAAAACATGAAAAGGTGAACAAACGTGAAAAACACAAAAACGCAAAAAAAAAACACTTGAAAAAGTACAAAACATGAACAACGCGAAAAAGTGAGAAAACACGAATTATACAAAAACATGAAAAATACAAAAAACACGAAAACGTGAAAAAATACGAAAAACACGAAAAATGCTAAAACACAAAAACGTGACAATAAGTGAAAAACGCGATAAACATGAAAAGACGAAAAATGCAAACAAAA
Organism: Euphorbia lathyris; assembly: GCF_963576675.1. NCBI lineage: Eukaryota > Viridiplantae > Streptophyta > Magnoliopsida > Malpighiales > Euphorbiaceae > Euphorbia > Euphorbia lathyris. Next base: position 25,969,420 of record NC_088910.1, on the reverse strand, counting down.
CACGAAAACGTAAAAAACACAAAAACGTGAATAACACGAAAAAGTAACAAAGTGAGAAAAATAAAAAACGCGAAAAAAACCGAAAAACTAAACGTGAAAACACGAAAAAATAAAAAAAAACACAATAACATTAATAACATGAGAAAACATACAAAAAATGCCAAAAATGTGAAAAAAACGTTTTTCGTGTTTTTAACATTAATTTTTTTTTTCACATTTTCGTGTTTTTCCACTTTTTTCCATGTTTTTAATTTTTTTTACTTTTCGTGATTTTCGCATTTTTCCACTTTTTGTGTTTTCAACAAATTTTCACGTTTTTTTGTGTTTTTTTACGTTTTTAGTGGTTGGAAAATATTTTTCAGTGTTGTAGCCAAACACCGAAAAATATTTTCTAGTGTTGTTGCCAAACAGAGAAAAATATTTTATTTTCCTGCACAATTTTTTCCCTGTATAAAATTTTCTAGAATTCTTCAAACAAACGGAGTCTTAGTTAGAATATGATTCTATCTTTGTAGATAGTTGGAATTTCTATTTACCTTAATAACTTTAGTTAGATAAATATGAATCCACATGGAGGTAATTCCCACGTGTTAAAATGTGAAACCACAAAACATTTTTTAACTAATAATAATAATAATAATGATGATGGTCTATTTCAACTATTACATCTAAAAGAAGTTAACCAACAAATTATTGCTACCTAATTAAATTTATATAAACTACTCACTACTGATATAATAACACAATAAAGTATCACTCTTCTTAAATTTAGAGTTTTTCCGTAGGGATAACATAAAGAGGTTGCTCCTTCTGCAAAGTTATGCCAAATTTTTCAGACATATCTAAATTATTCAGATTCTCACCATTAGGAAGAGACCAATGAAAACAACGTATCAAATACCCCAAAATTAATGGTAGTTGTCGTGTAGCCATAGGCAATCCAGGGCAAATCCTTCTTCCTGAACCAAATGGTAAGAGTCTAAAATCATGACCTTTAAAATCTGCAACAGTTGTAAGAAATCTTTCAGGCTTAAATGACAACGGATCTTCCCAAGTTGAGGAATCTCTTCCTATTGCCCAAACATTCACTAGTAATTGAGCATTTTTTGGTATGGTGTAGTTCATAATTTCACAAGGCTCGAGAGCTTTGTGTGGGAGTAGAAATGGAGCTGGAGGATGTATTCTCAATGTTTCCTTTATACATGCATTCAAATATGGAAGTTGTGAAACATGAGACTCATTGATTGTTTTATTGTTGATTTCTCTTTCTAGCTCTTGTTCGAGTTTTTCCATAGCTTGTTTGTTCCTAACAAGTTCTGCCATTGCCCACTCTATTGTCGTGGTGGTAGTATCTGTTCCTGCACTTAAAAACTCCTAGAAAAATCAAATTATATTAGCAACAACTTTGGCTTAACAAAAGACTAGAGATTAGGGGTGATAATCTCTAACACGACAACATGAGAGAACCTGATTGAAAGTTGACATGTTTATCATTTTTCTAACATTTATATTTACACCATAGGTTATATGAAAGGTTAAAAAAAACATTTCGAAGCCTTGATCATTGTTATTATGATGTATTGAGTCATAATCTTTCATTTCAACACATTATACTTCTCGTTTTTTTAAATCAAATTAAATCAACAATGACAAGAAAAATCACCTTTTAGAATAAAACTCTAGTTAATAATTATTTCATCTTAACTTCAAAACATACTATATAAGATGAAATGAGTAATATTCTATTAACCGAGTTTTATATTCAAGTATTACGTATATAAGATAACAAAATTTTGATACTAAAATTGGAGTTATTAAACTTACCATAGCTAACCAATTGATTTGATGATCATCGAAGCCGTTGGCAAGAAATACATCCAAGAAATCAGTATTTTGAGCAGGACTTTCTCTTCTCTCCTTTATGTAAATTTCCCAGACTCCAAACAGTTCTTTGAGGCAAGACGATGCGTTTCTTTTCAGACCCTGAAGATCCAACGCCTCTAAAATAGGATAAAATTCAGCAATATTTGGAGTCATCGCCATCTCCATCAGCTTCCATATTGTACCTTTCACTCCAGTAGCTTTTCCTTCATCTTCCAAACCAATTAAATCCTTTGAAAATAAAAGATTAGACAAAGTGTTGAAAACAGTAGCAAACACTACCTCTCCAATATTCACTACTTCTCCTTGTTTGGATCTCAAAAACTCAATCATCTCCGTCAATTTCTTTTCTCTCAGGCTAGCTTGAGATTCAATCGCTTTCACAGAAAATAGCTCTGTTCTGCTCAAAGTTCTCAGAAACTTCCATTGATCGGAACACGTCGGGTTCCAAACAAGAGCTATACGTTCAAGATCATCGCTGCCGCAGGGAATCGATTTCCGTACGAATCTGGCAGAAAGCAAACGATCGTGATTTTTGAGAATTTCAGCAGCTGCAGAAGGTGAGGATGCGACGATAACAACTTGAGTTCCGAGTTTTAATGAAATTAGAGGGCCATAAGATTTGGCTAAGTTAGCCATTGAGATATGCAATTTCTTTTCTAATTGAAGAATGTTCCCGATCAGTGGCCATGGCGTCGGACCTGGAGGAAGAGATCGCCGTTTCCATAATAGAGAGATTATGAGATTGAGCACAATAATGAAGATAACAGAAAGAAGAAGAAGAGAAATTGGGGAGGATTTGAGATTTAGAAGTCCATCTAGAAGCGTTTGATCCATTGAATTCTGGAAGTAAAAGAAAAAGACAAGTGAGAATTTAGATCTGAAGTTGTGCGAGCTTTGATTGCTTTACAATAAATAAGTAATAAAAGGATGGCGATATCATAGCATGGGGCTGCGGCTGCCTGCTAAATTCCAATTGTCAACTGCACCAAAACTTAACTGCTCCCGTAATTCAATTTTAAATAAATAACTTGTTTTAGACTTGTAAGGTTTTTTTTATTTGATTTCCTCACTATTATTATCTAATGGATTTTATTTTTAAAAAAATATTTTTCAATCAATTGCATTATGTGTTAAATTTCTTCATAAGTGAATTTTCTGGTTTTGTAAATTAAACAATAATTTAAAACTATTTGTTGTACATTACGATACAAGCAAGCATACATTATTAAATACTTATTCGAACACTACATATACTGGTTACATATTCCCGCTCAAATGGACCCTAAGGACCAAATTGTATTTGGACCTTCACCGTTAGATTAAGCTCTAACATAATCATGTGGTGTTAAAATTAGCCAATTAAATATTATTTAACTAATTGTTTTTTCTTTTTAATATATTAATCTAATAAATTATTTCTAAAAATAAGCATCCCTTGACAAAAAAGAACGAACCTGAAGAGAGAGAGAGATGAGGAGGATGAATGCTTTGGAAAGAGAAACCGTCATTTTTCATCCCAGATATGATTATTTTAGGCATATCCTTTTCCAGAAGACATGATTATTTCTTGTTCATGTTTAAATCAATTTTCATTGTTACTTGTCTCAAAATAAATTAATATTGAGAAATTTCATTGCTCTCAAAAAAAGCGCAGAGAAATTCCATTGAGGAATCATCGGATGTTTTTTCTGAAAAAAAAATTCTCCAGCAGATTCAACATATTGAACAATTTTTCCTCTGCAATTTTTCGACAGAAAAAGGTTTTGAAATTCTAGAAAAGCTTTCGAGAGAAACCAGCGATATAAGTGAGATCCGCTGGTTCACAACGAGATTGTCATCCAAGCGATGAAAAATGGTGGTTTCTCTCTCCAAAGCATTCATCCTCCTCTCTCTCTCTCTTCAGGTTCGTTCTTTTCTGTCTCGAGGGATGCTTATTTTTAGGAATAATTTATTAGATTAATTTATTAAAAAGAAAAAAAAATTAGTTAAATAATATTTAATTGGCTAATTTTAACACCACACGATTATGTTAGAGCTTAATCTAACGGTGAAGGTCCAAATACAATTTAGTCCCTAAGGTCCATTTGAACGGGACTGTTGGCCGTGATTAAAAAGCAAGCATATTTATAATATGTCACCATATGATTTTCATTTATTGTTATACTAAAGTAAATACGGAAGGGATATTATTGCCTTCCTTGAAATGGAAATGTTAAATTGACGTCTAGAGGCAAAGTTAGTTAAAGCATCAAAATCTTCTTTCCAATATCAAAACATGTGATTTTCTCTTCTTCAATCGCATGTTTTCTTAATTGTATTCCCACAAATTGGATTCCATTACATATAGCTCAAGAATATGCTCAATATTATGAAGTAGCTTAACATTTATTGTAAGGGGTGTTTGTTTCAGCTTTTCGAATGAGCGTTTAGCGTTTCAATCAAAACCGTAGAAAATATAGCGTTTGGTTCGATTTATATAACCACAATATTTAACATTTTTTTCTGGAAACTGCAGCATTTTGGAGTTTTTCATAAACAATTGTTTGTAGTTATTTGTTATTGATAAAATTATCTTTCTTATTTCCACAAAACATGTTTATTATTTAACATTATTTATATTTCTACAACACAATTACCGGAAGAACAAGATTTTGTTGCGTTCAATAAATTTTTTATTTTTAATTTTTTATATAGATTATTCTTATTAATTTGTGTAACACATTTTTTATTTTATAGCTAGGATAAACTTTACCATTAACGTCTAAAATGGTGCAATTATACTCCTAACGTTGGCAGCCAAAAGCAATTTTACTCATAACATTCACAAGTTTGGTCAATTTGAGAAATAATTCATCAAATTGTCTTTTTGATCATAAATATTGTCATTTACACTTCACATGTGCATCATTTTATCATCATTACTATCAAATCACGAACATGTGATTAGACGTGATTTTAAAAATAAAAAATATATATTGTCTTTTGTATGAGTTGAACAAAAAAAATTCAAATATTTCGCCGAATTTATAAATATTAATTTTAATTTTATTATTAAATCACAAAAATAATATGAAATCTTTTTTTAACTAACTGATATGTTGGGGTTTAATCTCCTTAGATAATTTTCCAATAGGGATTTTGAAGAAGCGTTTTCTAAGTAAGTTGGGGGGTCCTCGATCCACACCTATTGGCTCCTCGGTTTGGTCCTCCGTAAGGAGTTGTTTTTCTTTTGTCTTGAAAAATTCTTCTTGGTGGATTGGCGTACACTCAAAACTCAATTTCTGGTTTAGTTCTTGGATCTCTCCAACGGTTGCTGAACGTTTGAATATTTGTGATGATACTGAGCTTAGTGGCGATTCAGTTTTAAATTATTTTGGCAGTTCTGGTTGGTCGAATCTCCCGACTGAGGTGGAAGATTTTAGGGGCGATATTGAAGTTATCAAGGGAGGTTTTGACTCCGAAGATGTGTGCTTTTGGAAGGCTGACCGAAAGGGCGTTTTTTCGGTCAGAAGTCTTTACAATTTAATTCGGGGGGTTCAGCCTGAGGTGTCTTGGAAAAATTTCATCTGGAAAAGCTTCTTGCCACCATCTCGTTCTCTTATCTGTTGGAGAGCAATTTTGAACAAGCTCCCAACTCATGATTTAATCAGTGCAAGAGGGTTGATCTTAATTTCACGGTGCGAACTTTGCCGTCTTAATTTAGAAAGTCATGACCATCTTTTTGTGAGCTGTATCTTCTCAACCCAGATCTGGAATGCTATTTTTTCTTTGTTTGGACTGGGACTTGGAGTTTTTGACAGTCTCAACTCTCTTTTGGAGTGTTTTCAATCACAAAATTTCAGTCCTCAACTCTTTGACATCTGGGCATCTGCATTTGTAAACACAATTTGGTTAATCTGGAAGGCCAGAAATCGGGCCATCTTTGATTCAATTGTTCCAAATGTTTCTGTCATTTTGCAGGACCTTTGGAGTGCTCTTCGTGAGGTGCAATTTGGAAGCAATGGAGTTATGTTTCATTCAGCTAAGGATCACCATGTTTTGTCGCAACTCTCTTTACTTGGTCGCCCTCCTCCCGCACCCTCCTGCGTGGAAGTTATTTGGCATCCGCCTCTGCCGGGTTGGATCAAAGTAAATTCAGATGGATCTGTGGCTGATAATTTAGCAGGGGCAGGTGGAATTTTCAGAAACTGCAGAGGCTTTCCGCATGGTGCTTTTGCAATGCCGTTTAGCATTTGTCTTCCTTTTGAGGCGGAATTACAGGGTGTTATGCACTCCATTCGCATGGCTTGGGATAAAGGCTGGAAGAAGCTTTAGATTGAATCAGATTCAAGCTATGTAGTTAATTTGTTAACATCAAGATCCAAGACTGTTCCTTGGCGTTTCCGACAAGAGTGGATGCTTTGCCTTTCTCTTGTGTCCCAAATGACCATTTTTGTTTCGCATATTTTTAGAGAAGGAAACAGGGTGGCATATTCCTTAGCTAACCATGGTCGAACTGCTTCTTCGTTGATTTCATGGAATTCCTCACCTTCCTTCTGCTCTCATCTTGTGTCCGATGATTTGGCGGGACTGCCCCAGTTTCGATTCCGCTAGTTTGTTTGTATTTTATTTCGCCTTTTTGTTTGTCCTTTATTTTTATTTTGTACGGATCTTCTCTTCTCTTTTAATAATATTTTGGGCTCGGCTCCATTTGATTCGAAGTGTGCTAACCTTGTTAGGATGCTTTGATTCTTTTGGTCGACCTCCAAGCTTTCAATTAAAAAAACTAACTGATATGTGCAATGGTGTAGAATAAGAAATAAAATATCTGTGTTTTATAATAATGTCTGAAATTGACCCAACTTGCCAATATTAAGGGTAAAATTGCTTTTAGCTGCCAACGTTATGGGTAAAATTGCGCAATTTTAGACGTTAAGAGTAAAATTGCTTTTAGTTGTAAACTATGAGTATTTTTTCACTTTATTCCTTTTATAATTTATTTATTGATTAATTTAAAACATGTTCATATTAGATATTTTAAATCCGAACAGCAACAATTCAATATAATTTTACTAAATATTAATAATTAAACAGATAATAACAAATAGCTAACAGTTTATTACAACTGCAAATAACTATTAAGTAACAGCTGAACCAAATAGATCCTTAATCTTTAATGTCAACTTGTGATTCGGTAATCCCGACGAATTTTACTAGAAGAATTTTACTATTAGATATTTTAGGTTGGGTCAAATACATGTTTTAGATAATTTGTAGTTATTTTAAAAAAAATCAAAGAAGCTGCGGACAAAAACCTGCCCTCCATCATTGGAAGGAAGTATTGCCCATGTTTAATATAGTGCAAAGGGAATCCTATAATATTAACCATCTCCATAAGCCCATTCCACGTTTCCATCTCCATAAGATTTGATGTTTAGAAAATACAAAATGGAGATAGAGATAGCGTAATGGGTTGGAGGTGGCCTTGGAATCTCTTTTATAAAAAAACTAGGAAGTGACCCTCGCTTCGTTTCGAGGAAATAATTAATTCTTGACATATTTAAAATGAAAATTATAAAGTAGTAAATTAATATTACAAAAAGGCATATATATATATATATATATATATATATATATATATATATATATATATATATATATATATATATATTAATATATAACAGGATCAATTGTATTTACAAAAATACTCCAACAAAACAAATACGAATACCTATTGAAGTGTATTCTTAATAGCTATAAAACATAATCAAATAACTTACAACTTACATCTTCATTTGGTTAAAATGAAAAATATATTACACAAAAAAAAAAATACAATTGGATGGAAACAATTTCATCCACAAAAAATGCTCATATTTACACAATCTTCACTCAACTTAATTGGATGGATACAATTTCGGATTTCCAAATATTTCATCTGATTGTAAACCAATTAATATGCACTTCTATTTCATAGTTGCTGTAGCAAAAACTCTTGGTAATCCAAGATTGGTCCATCTTGATAAGAAATGCATTTAATTTAAATGATGCCATTTTTTTTATCCTTCCAAATTTTGAAGGACATGGTTGAATGGATCTGCATCAAAATTCTTAAACCATTAGAATCAAAATACGGAGTAAGTAATTGTAGAATAAAAAACAATAGTTGTAGAATCAATTTATAAATCTCAAGACTGTAAAACCATTAATAATATTTTAAGCAATTTCTTTTCTATATATATTATAAGTACAGAGATAGATGAAGGATCAGGACGATAATAAAATGAACAAAAAAAGAGTTGTGCATAAGTATGAAATTATCCTCTTTAAAGTTTTTTTAAGTTCAAATCTTAGCTCAATATGAATTGTTAATCTGCTCATCAGCTTTGTGTATGCTTATTGAGATGAAAGATATAAAATGATAACTCATTTGCCAAACCTATACAACGATACCAACGATACCAAATTAATGAAAAAAAAAATCAACTCTAATAGCAACTGGATAACACAAGACCTTCATTCAATATGGATCATGTACTTTTCAAGTACTAAAGTTGCAGCTCTTCACCAAATTATTAATGCAATCAAAACTAAAAAAATTAGGAAGCATATTTAGTAGAAACAAAAATCATCCAAACACAAAAATAGTACATTGTAATTCCCTAAAATCATCAGAGATCATAAGTCCAACTCGTGATTGAAGTCTAACCAACACAGTTCCAAAGCCATCACAGCTAAATCACCAACATACCAGAAGAATCAAGCAAAAAAATAAAAGAAAAAAATCCATGTCTAGTTAAGAATAAAATACACACCAGATTTACCTCCCCACGACATGAGGTTGTTTAAAAAAATCACTTTAAACCTGGAAAAAAAAATGAATGCTCCATGAACACAAATAGATCAGTAAGAGCCAAAAAAGCAGAAGACGAAATGGAATGGCAAGAAAATACGGAGAGAAATACTAACCAGGATTTGGAAAAAAATCATATTCAAATCTATATTCAAACACTGCTTCGAGGTTTACATTATTCAAAATTATCAAAATTGAAGCATGAATTATTTCAATTCTTAAAAGGAAATGCACACAAAATTTAAAAGGAAATGCCAAATATGTAGATAAAACTTCAAACTATCTTTATAGCTCCTTAGTGTATTATCACACACTTCCTTGAAAAGAAAAGGGCTTAATCAAATAAAGAAAACATATAAATAAAGAAAAAACTTACATATGCATATATTTATGAATGTAATTAATCACAATGATCACTAATCATATTTACGACCATGTACTAATTAAAAGAAGACATTAGCAAACACAAACATAAACAAACAAAATAAATAATACAATGTGAGTCAAATAATTAACATTGATTAGCTATTCTGGTTTCTTTGAAATCATCACATTTTCCCAACGAAGTCAGCTTTTGGATAACTACTTGATGTTGCTGCAATATAAAAATGGAAATCCATTTTGATTCGGGGATTCGATGCCATTATCCTAATCAGTTTCTCCATAATAAATAAATCATCTCATATGTTCTGGAAAACATCATAAACTGATTAAACAAATAGAATTAGAAATAACCGTGTTTACATCAATTAACCATTAAAATTGAGAATTAGAATATAATAGACCATTTACAACCATTGTAAAATCACAACATTATATTACTGAACTTGTCAACAAAATTAATTTTTCTTCATCCTCCTATAAAGAAAAACCACAAAAGAAATTATTAAAAGATCTAAAAACAAATTGCCACATATTATAACTACCACTAATGAAAAACCTGAACAACCATCGAAATAAATCCACGGAAGTTTCAATATCACATTATCAATCAATACCAAGACAATAGGAGATGATGGGTACACTATTTTAAATATAATTGAGGTTTGAAGTGCATGGCTTCTAGTAATCTAATAACATTACAATTAAAATTTTCGTTATAAATATACTTCTCTATGAATAAGAATGCAAGAAATTTCAAAAATCATGGGACAATCAAAGAATGGTTACAGACCTCATAACCTCACAACGATTAGCCAGAAGCCAATAGGTGAACTCAGTGATGAGAAAATAATTGCAGCAAATGTCCTGAATTGAAAAACCAATATCAGTAACAAAACATAATTATCAACGAACACAATAAAGAAAAATATTAAAACAAATAAACAAACAAACTACAGATCTCCTTCAAACGTCAACGGATTTGGAAGGCATAATTGAGCAAGCAAGAAATAATAGATTTCAAGAAGATACATGAGCATGGAATTGATAAACACATTACGTCAACATAAGTTCCAAAAGCTTCCATGGTTATGACAATATTAAAGTATACAAAAGCTAGAGATGTAAAGGCTCATCCCATTGAAATCATAAAATTTGCTCCATAATATCCAATAACACAAAAATAAGTTTTAGATATAAATTTAATAAGAAAGTACCTCGTGATTCCCTGAAATCATCAGAGATCATAAGCCCAAACAGTGAACGAAGTCTAGCCAACATAGTTCCAAATCCATCACAGCTAAATCACCAACGTACCAGGAGAATCAAGCAAAAAAATAAAAGAAAAAATCTATATCTACTTAAGAATAAATACACGTCAGATTTACCTCTCCAAGACATGAGGTTTCAAAAATCGCTTTAAATCTGGAAAAAAAGATATGAATGCCCCATGAACACAAATCTGGAGACAAAATGGAATGGAGAAAAAATAGGAAGAGAAGAAGAAATACTTACCAGGAGAAGAAGGAACGGCCACATGAAGAAGCATGAATGAATATCATTTTTCTCGAAGCCTTAAGATCCATGAACAAAAACAGATAAGTAAGACCCAAAAAGCAGATCTCATAAAAAAACTCACCAGAAGAACCATAATAATCTCCAGATCTCAAGATCCTTGAACACAAACATATCAATAAGACCAGAAGAAATATTGAAATAAAAAAATGAAGAAAAATAGAAAAGGGAAAAGTGAAACGAACTAACAGGAGACTCGGAATTAGGCAGCATCAGCGTAAACATCAACGACAGCTAGGGAAATTTTTGTTTGCCTTTATTTTCCATTTCTCACCTCTTAAACAGAAAGGCAATGGGGGAGAAAGAATCGTGACAGGTAGAGGAATGAGTTCCAGAAATCTGAAACCAAAGAAGAAATTGAAATCTAGAGACAGGGACAGATCTTTCAGGAAGGGGACAGAATGAGATAAGGAAAAATGAGGAGGTAGTAATGAAACCCAAAAGTTTGAGGGTGAAATTACTGAATTGCCTACCTTGAACAGCGTCGTTTCGCAATGCAATTGGAGGGAAATCTGAAATTACTTAAAATGACATCATTTGAGGGAGAAATAGAAGGAATGAGAGGTTCAATTGAAAAATTGAAAAAAAAACACTGTACTGAATCAATTGGATTTTTACTGTTCCTTAATCGATTCATCTTTATATAATAAAATAGATATGAAAAAGAAATTTTAGTATTTAGAGCATCTCCAATAGACTCTTAGTACACTTCCTAAAAATAATATAAATAATTGACTCTTCGTGATTTAAGAGTGACTAAGACATATCATCTCCAACAATACTCCTTATATTCACTCCTTATTTATTATTTTAGCATTAAAATTATTAATTGTTGTGATATTTACCAATAGTGAAAGGAAAGAGACTGTTCAATGATAAATTATTAATAAAAAATGAGTTAGGAAGCATTAAGATGTGGAAGGAGACTCTATTAATAGAGAGAATGAAGAGGCTCTTAGTGATTTAAGGAGTCACTAAGAGACTGTTTGAGCTGAATTTTTATTCTCACTCCTTAAATTTTAACTTAAGAGCCAACTTAGGAGATTGTTGGAGATGTTCTTAGTATGGTTAAATAAAGTGAGAATGGATTAAAAAAATTTAATTAATTCAAAGAGAAAATAAACAAACCTGACTGGGCAAGGATTATAGGCCCCCCTTATGATGCAAAAAGTTTCTCACATTTCATCATTTCTAAAATCAATGGTGTGAAGGTTTGCTTCGGAAAGAAAATTAAATATTTAATTATGTTAGATGTATAGTGTTAATTAGGACATCATCACCCTAAAAAATAAAATGAAAAGATGTTACATAATTAAGGAAATTACCTTATAAATTTCATTATTAGTTCTGAACCGAAAGTCTAACAAGTTAAGTTATGCAACTAAACTCGAAATCCTCTGAAGTAAAATAAGGTCAAAACTTAGATCCTCAAACTAATAATTAAAAAAAATAACTTAGATAAATAAAGGAGGCATAATACTCATTTAGATCCTCAAACTAAGGTTTCAAAATCAATTAGCACCTTAAACTATCAAAATCATCAATTAGGTCTTTAAACTAATAAAAAAAAATCATCAATTGATGCCTTAACAAAAATCATTTGGTTAAACAGTTCAAGACCCTCTTACCCAAACTCATTTTGAACCAACATAAAGATTATTACAATCTTTATCAAATAGTCACAGTTTCTAATTTTAGGATAGGATAATGACTCAATTGAAATTACCTTATAATTCTAAGATTTAGGCGTAAATAGAGTGGAGAGGGGTGATTGAAGTTCGTGTGTGTAAACAGTTGAGAAAGGTTGTAGATTAACAGGTACAGATTTTATTTTATTAAAATAATATTGTTTTCTACACATACTAACGGATTTTGCCCCATTTTAGGGCTCTTAATGAGGATTAGAGCCCGATTAAACATTTTGCCCACTGAGGGACTTGTTTAACCGGGCTCGAAACCGGAAGACTAGCTTCCGGTTTCAATTTACAAAGAAACCGGAAGCTAGTCTTCCGGTTTCTCTATTTTTTTTTTCTAATTTAAAAAATAGAAACCGGAAGCCTGTCTTCCGATTTCTATTTTTTAATTAGAAAACAGAGAAACCGAAAGACATACTTCCGGTTTCTCTATGGGTCATAGTGTGGATAAGAACACACTCTGCCCATATTCGAAATCCTTTTTGAGACCGGAAGACAGGCTTCCGATCTCAAAAATAAAAGTCATTGCTCCCATCAAGGGAGCAGTGACTACACATTCACGGTTTGAACAAACTGTGAATGTGTATAACTTCTGGTTTAGAACCAGAAGTTGATACAAAATTAAAACCCCCTATCCACTATCCATTCACTCCCCCTTATTTCTATTTCTTTCCTTTACTCCCATCTCTCTTCCTTTATTTTCATTCACTCCTTCTTATATTTTCTATTCCTATATTAAATCCATTCAAATACAAAAACCCCTCTGTCCTTCATCTCACTTCTATTATTTATTTTCAAAAGTCTCATAATTTCTCAATAGTAACAAATATCATTAAGAGTTGGTGTTTTTGTCCTCCAATTTTGCAACAAGCTCCTAAAAAGATTAAGGTAGTATAAAAAAAAATATGTTAGAGAAATGTGTTAAAAAATATGATAGAGAAATGTGTTGAAAAATTATGTTAAAAATTATATATATATGTTAGATGTTAGTAATATTAGAATTATGTTAAATGTTAGAAATGTTAGATTGTGTTAGATGTTAGAAATATTAGAATTTTGTTAAATGTTAGAAATGTTAGAATTGTATTAAATGTTAGAAATATTAAAATTTTGTTAAAGTAAACCCAAGTTTGGCAGGCACTAGAGGCGTGATTCAGGATGCGCTTGGGGACTTGGTTGTGGGGTTTCTCTATGAATATTGGGGTATGGTCATCAGTTTTAGCTGAAGTGTGGTGTTTATATCATGGTTTCATGCTTGCTTGGGCTAAAGGCTTTAGACGAGTGGAAGTGGAGCTTGGTGCTCAAACTTTGGTGCAGGCTATGAATAGGGTGAGATGTTCGGGGAACATGCTTAGCTGGCTACTGAACAAGTGTAAAGATTTGATGGTTCGGTATTGGGAGGTGCATATTACTCATGTTTATAGAGAGGGTAATAAGGTGGCAGATTGGATAGCAAATTACGCGGGACGACTGTCTTTGGGATATCACAAGTGTGATGTGCCTCATGCAGGAATTCATCTGTTACTTCTAGCTGACGTTTGTGGCTCTTGCTGGCCCAGGCGTGTTCGTTTATAGTTTTTTTCGTCTTCTGTTCTAGGGTTTTCCCCTCCATGTAACAAAAAAAAAAGAAATATTGAGATAACATTTATCTACTTGTTAGAATTATGTTAATATGTTAAAAATATGTTAAATGTTTGAAATATGTTAGAAATATGATAAAATGTTAGAATTATGTTAAATATGTTATATGTTAGAAATGTAAGAATTATGATAAGTGTTAAAAATGTTAGAATTATATTAAATTTTATAAATGTTTGAAATATTAAATCATATGTTTGATGTTAGAAATATTGAGATAACACTTATCTGAATGTTAGATTATGTTAAATGTTAGAAATATGATAAAATGTTAGAATTATGTTATATGTTAGAAAATATAAGAATTATGATAAATGTTAGAAATATTAGAATTATGTTAAATGTTAGAAAGATTAGAATTTTATTAAATGTTAGAATTATGTTAAATTTTAGAAATGTTAGAATTATGTTAAATTTTAGAAACGTTAGAAATATTAGCAATATGTTTGATGTTAGAAATAGTGAGATAATATTTATCTACTTGTTAGAATTATATTAATATGTTAGAAATATGTTAAATGTTTGAAATATGATAAAATGTTAGAAGTATGTTAAATATGTTATATGTTAGAAATGTAAGAAATATTAGTAATAGGTTTGATGTTAGAAATATTGAGATAACATTTATCTACGTGTATATTATGTAGGATAACTTGGAACAAATGACCTACCAAAACAAACCTCAACAAATAATAAATCCAGGACCGATAATTTATCTAATATAATTTTTTAACACATTTCTCTAATATATATTTTTTATGCATATATACTTTAATCTTTTTGGAAGCTTGTTACGAAATTGGAGGACAAAAATACCAATTCTTAATGATATTTGTTAATATTGAAAAATTATAAGATTTTTGAAGATAAATAATAGAAGTGGGATGAAGGATGGAGAGGTTTTTAATATAGGAATAGAAAATATAAGAAAGAGTGAATGGAAATAAAGGAAGAGAAATGGGAATAAGGGGAAAAAATAAAAATAAGGGGGAGTGAATGGATAATGGATAGGGGGGTTTTAATTTTGTATCAACTTCTGGTTCTAAAGTTATACACATTCATGGTTTGTTCAAACCGCGAATGTGTAGTCACTGCTCCCTTGATGGGAGCATTGACTTTTATTTTTGAGACCGAAAGTCTGTCTTCCAGTTTCTTTATTTTTAATTAAAAAATAGAAACCGGAACACAGGCTTCCGGTTTCTTTGCAAATTGAAACCGGAAGCTAGTCTTTCGATTTCGAGTCCGGTTAAGCAAGCTCCTCAGTGGGCAAAATATTTAACCGATCTTTATTAAGAGACCCAAAATGGGGCAAAATCCCATACTAACAATCTACCACGTGGCGAATCTTTCTCTCATATTAGAACCGTATATACTCCAACCTTAGTCGTTTTATTATTTTTAAGACGCGTGCAATACATCTTCCGCATCTAACTTGTTTTTTTTGTTGTTGCAACTAAGTCATTAATTGTTTACATTTTACACAAACTTTTGGGGCTAATGGACATTTTATGCAAGTTGAAAGGGTTATCAGGACACTTTAAAAGTTCAGGGCCAATCAAGCATTTTGGACAAGTTCAGGGGTAAATAATGTCTTAAGCCTATTAATAATTTATTCTTAATGAGTCTCTCACCTCTTACTATTGGTAAATATAACAATACGTAATAATTTTAGTTATAAAAATTAAGGACCAGGTATGAGGAGTATTTTTAGAGATGACATATATTTTAAAACTCTTAAATGAATAAGAATCAATTGTTTATATTGTCTTTAGAGAGTAAACTAAGAATGTCTCCAATAGAGGGTGTTTGATTGAGTGTTTGGTGAGGTGATAATGGCTTTGGCAACCTTGAAGGCGCGTCATATACTAGAACTACATTCGCCAGCCATTGTGTATAAAGTACCTCTTCAATAGCATCCGCCCGCTGGAGCTTGGTGATTTCTTCCTCTATCACCTTCTGCCTTTCAAGGCCATGGTTTCTCCGTTTTTGGGCAACCGGAACCGCGTCCTTGTCGATGTTGAGTTTGTGAGTGATTACATCTGGACTAATCCCGGGAAGGATCTCATCTTTCCATGCAAAGACATCTTCTGCCTCATGGAGGACCTTGGTGATTGCTTCCTTAATTTCCCCCTTGAGCCCTTTCGCCATCCGTACATGCTTTTCATCCGCCATGAGGTACATCTCTGTTTCGCCCAAGGCCATTGTGACGAGTTCTTCCTCCTCCTCGTCTTTAGACTGGGGGCGGATCATTAAAGATACCGAATACGTCTCCTAAGCTATCTTTTGGCTTCCTCTGATCATTACACCTCCCTTGGCCGTGGGGATATAAAGAGTTAAGTGGCGTATGGAGATAAGGGCTGCTGCTTCGGAGATAACGGGTCGCCCAAGGATAATATTGTAAGCTAACTGGCCGTCCAGGATGGAAAATTCCAGATCGCCTTTCCAAACTTGATCTTCATCTGTTAACTCACAATCTAGTGTTACCTGGCCTTTTGTTTGGATGGTATGTCCTGTCACTCCCAGGATGTCCACTACGGTGGTTTCCACTTGGATTGGGTCGACCATAAGCTTGGCAAATGCTCCTCTTGTGATGACATTACACGAACTCCCGGTATCGATCATCACTCTTTTCATCTCCCAGCCTTCCACCATTATAGTAATGACCAAGGCATCCGCATGAGGAGTGATCTCTGGGCCAACATCTGCAAAAGGGCGATTAAGTGATGCCTTGTCCAGAGCAGTGGTTCTTGCCTTTTTCAGTACAGGTTGGTACCCAGGTCCGCCTGCTATGACATTGATGGTCCCTTTTCCTTTCTTCTTCGGATCATCTCTGGGTCTATCACCATCTCCCTTCTTGCCATCATTTTGGACGAACCGGTCCAATTTGCCTCTCTCGATGAGACATTCTATTTCTTTGGCTAACTCCCAATATGCGTCTGTGTCATGGCCATTTTTCCTGTGATATTTGCAATAATTTTTTGGATTTTTCGAAGTGTTAGTGTACTCCCCCCCCCTTTTGGTTCGGGGTATGAAATGCTCCGCTTGTGCTGGCTATTCTCTATCCACATTAGCACTTCGCTTTTAGAGGCATTGAGAGGTGTGAAGGATGTGACAAATGCCGATTTGTTCTTAGAACCCCTTCGCCGGTTTCTAGAGGAGGAATCCTGGTCCTTGTCCTTCTCTTTATCTCGGTGGCGAGATTCACCTTTGTCCTTTCTAGGCGGAGATAGTGATTCGCGGCGAATGTCATCTACCTCCATAAAATCCTTGCATCTTTCGATTAAGTCTGCCATATCTCGGGGCTTTTTTCGAATTAAATCTTCTTGTAAGCTTTTACATGTGGTGTTTTTTGCTAGAGCTTCCGTTGCCATGGAGACATCCACATCGACAATTCATATGCACAATTTGTTGAATTTGTCTACATACTCTCGAAGG
This sequence comes from Euphorbia lathyris, assembly GCF_963576675.1. Lineage (NCBI taxonomy): Eukaryota > Viridiplantae > Streptophyta > Magnoliopsida > Malpighiales > Euphorbiaceae > Euphorbia > Euphorbia lathyris. The sequence continues at coordinate 25,951,981 of NC_088910.1, read as the reverse complement.
GTTTCGTTCTCCTTCTGCTTCAATTCAAAAAGCTTTCGTGACTTGACCACTAGAGGAATACATCCGGCGAATTTCGCACAAAACTGCCTACTTAATTGATCCCAGCTATCAATAGATCCAGGAGGTAAAGATTGGAACCAATCATAAGCGGGGCCTCCTAAGGTGGTGATGAACATTCGGCATAAGACCGCCTCACTAGCACGGTTGAGGCTGAGCAACATCCGATACTTTCTTGCATGGGCCTCCGGGTTGTCCGCCCCTATGTAAAGGGGTATATTTGGGATTTTAAAATGCCTCTCCGTTTCCTCAGCTTCGATCCACGCCATAAAAGGCGAATCACGGTTGGCGAATGGATTATGCCGGGCATCCTCTTCATTAATACGGAGCACCGCAGCTCTAACACGATCATCAAAATTCTCCGGCCCTGCCCTGGGGCGTCCTCTTCGTGGCGAACGACTCGGAGGTCTCCTATGGGGAGATCTACTTGGAGAAGATGACGAGCTGGAACCAGATGACGGATCTGATGGCGAACGTCCGTCTCCACCACCGTGTCCTCCACCACCTTGGCCTCCACCTCCTTGGCCTCCACCACCTTGCCCGTTACCTCCTTGGCCTCCACCACCTTGGCCACTACCGCCTCCATGGTCTCTAGAAGGAAGGTGCCTATCCTCTCCTTGGTGTGGCGGTGGCGGTGGCCTATCTGAACGAGGCGTCTCTACTGGCCTCTTACTTTGTCTACGACCAGTAGATGGGGGTGATCTACCCCTACGGGAGGATTTTGGTCTCCTGGGCGAAGGTGATTTCGACCGCCTACTTTTCTCTTTTCGACTCTTTTTGTGTCTTCAACCTTCCGATCCGCCCTCAGGGAGACTCTACTGCGGGCGGCTTGGATTAGCTGATCCGCCCAGATTCATCCTTTGACTACCACCTGCTTCATCAGAAAATAATTGCCGATTGAGTGGCGGGTTAATACCAGCTACGGTAGTAGTCACCATGGAATCCGTAGGTTGAGCCTGGAAGAACGAAGAATCATGGGCGCCAGATCCAACAATGGCCTGCTGCCATTGAGATGACATAGGGTTGCTGCGCCGAAGCTTTGGTACTATCATGAACGACCTTAGGCGTCTCTCCATATCAGGACCAAACGCTCTTCCTATGGCTCCCGCACATGTCTCAACGAATGCATCTGGCGACAGACTCCTTCCGTCCTGAGTTGCTGGAGTGCTCCCATCAACGCGCCCAGCGCTTGATTCAGGTTGGCTTGAGGGTGTTGCCGAGGGCATTTCAACCCCTGAGGAGGGGTTCTGTTCTCCATTTGTCATATCTTTTCTAATGTGAATGGAAACCCTTTATTTGATTAAGGATTCCACGTTCACCGCACCAATTGATGACTTGTGGAGAATTTCTCATTAACTTCCGCCTCTGTGGGGGCGTCGTTGGGTTCGACGAGGGGAAGCTCCGATGCCAAAGTCAGTAAAGAAGAACAAGAGAGCAAACTGAATTGACAAAGGGTAAGTGAATGTGTACCTTGATAGCCTGAGACATAGGCTATATATAGTCATAAAGTTGTAACTTTCAGTAACTAGAAAGTCTCCATTAATGTCCCATTAATGGCGGTTACAGGTTACCTTTAAGTTGGCGGTTAGCTAATTGATAGCTCATTAATGGTCTTAATTGCCGGATAGGCCCAGCCGTTCTAATGGCGGATTGAGTGTTTATGGAGATTCGCCTTATAGGTTCGCCCGCGGGTCTCTTTTGGTGAGTCCTTGGTGATCCGCCCGCCGGATCTCTTTGTTTCAATACGCCGTGGTATTCCCATATCAGGTGACCAACACGTGGCGTTCTTAGGCGAATATCTCTTTTGATCATTGGGATAATATCACAATGTTATTAGATTGCTATTGAAGCATTTTTGTGATAATATTTATAATTAAAATAAATTATATATAAAGTCATGATTTGTGGGGTCATAGTATCGACTTTTGTAGTTGTTTACTATTGAAACCAATGTTATAAAACTCGGATCGGACCGGTCGGTTCGACTAGGAAATTGGCCACGAGTTCGATCTGAGCTGCACTGGTTCGTTGAATGTTCAACGATAGAGATTAACATTAAGAAAGTTGGTTTTCTAGCAAAAGTAGGTCAGTCTAAGAGATCTAGTTTTGATGTCGCATTCGCGTCGTCCATGTCGTCCTTGTGTGCTTCTAATCCGATGGTGTTTCGACTACACTCCTACACGTGACAAAGTCTTTTCCATAGTAATTGACTAAAGGCTTGTAAAGTCTTTTTACTTATAAACTAGTGAAAATTCCCATTTCTTTCCTGTATGAAATGGAGGCTTAATTTCCTTTTTATCTTCCAAAACCGTTTCAAGTGGTTCATTTTGAGCATCAATCTCTCATTTATCACTTGTCCATTTTGAGTTAATAATATACCATTAAAAATCTCATGGCATAAAAACCATGTTTGGCAATTAGCTGTTAGCTGATTACTTTTTAGTTAACTGATTTGACTAGCTGATTGTTAATAGCTGTTCGTGAAAAATGACAAATAAAATCATAATAAAACATTTATTTGGAATTAAATGGTAGTAATTAGGAGTAAAAATTTCATTCAAAAGAGAGAACAATAAGCTAATTGAAAAACTTCTAAAACCAATTTTTTCAATATTAGTTTTTTGGACTTAATAAGCTCTTTCAAACTTATATTCACCAAACCTATATTCACCAAACATAACTATTAAAGTTTGACCAGTCAAAACTTTTAAGGTGACTAAAAACTCTAATTTTATTTCAAAAAACTCTCTACCAAACTCTAATTTTAATATTTTAATAACATTGATTGAAATATTTTTTTAGCAATTGTTGAAATATTTTCTTTTTTTAGCAAAAATGACGTGGATGTGGAGTATATGTTACTAACTTTTATCGCCGTTGGCAATTGGCAATTGAAATTTGGCATTTAGAGCATCTCCAATAGAGGGTGCCCAAAAGAGTGCCAGCTGATGTGGCATCAGGTTTGACAACTTTTAAAGAGTGCCCACTATTGGAGTGATTGTGGGTGCCAAAGAAAGTTGCCAATTTTTAGCAACCTCTTGGCAACCTTGTTTAATAATTTTTTAATATACTCTCCTAGAAATAATAAATATGGAACATTTTATTTATAATAAAATAATAATTTATAGGATTATAGTGGCAACTTTTCAAGCAACCTCTATTGGAGTATTTTTTAAATAAAAGTTACCAAAAATGATGTGGATAAAAAAGACAATAAAATACTATATTATAGTAAGTTTCGGCACTCTTTTAAACACCCAACAGAGAGATGCTCTTAGTAGGCAGCCGCAGCCCATGTTAGGATAGGGTCAATCTACTATAGGTCTCCCACTTTCCAAAATATCCATCCCATCCTTTATTTATTATGTTATGCACAATCAATGCTCTCGCAGGGACTTTCTAAACGATTCTAGATTTTCAATTAGGTCCTTTGTCTTTTTCTTCTACTTTTTCCATCTTCGGAAAACTCAGTTTCTTCTCACAGACAATGGATCAAACACCTGGTGATAGATTTCTCAATCTCAAATCCTCCCCAATTATTTTTCTTATTCCTATTATCTTCATTATTCTCTTCAACTACATAATCTCTCGATTTTGGAATCGGCGATCTCTTCCTCCAGGTCCTACGCCATGGCCACTGATCGGAAACATTCTTCAACTAGAAAAGAAATTGCATATCTCAATCGCTAACTTAGCCAAAGTTTATGGCCCTCTAATTTCATTAAAACTCGGATTTCAAGTTGTTATCGTCGCATCCTCACCTTCTGCAGCCGCTGAAATTCTGAAAAACCACGATCGTTTGCTTTCTGCGAGATTCGTACGGAAAGCGATTCCCTGCGGCAGCGATGTTCTTGAACGTATATCTCTTATTTGGAACCCAACATGTTCCGATCAATGGAAGTTTCTGAGAAGTTTGAGCAGAACAGAGCTTTTTTCTGTGAAAGCGATTGAATCTCAAGCTAGCCTGAGAGAAAAGAAATTGACGGAGATGATTGAGTTTTTGAGATCCAAACAAGGAGAAGAAATGAATATTGGAAAAATTGTGTTTGCTACTGTTTTCAACACTTTGTCTAATCTTTTGTTCTCAAAGGATTTGATTGGTTTGGAAGATGAAGGAAAGGCTAAAAGCACGATTTGGAAGCTGATGGAGATGGCGGCTAGTCCAAATATTGCAGAATTTTATCCAGTTTTAGAGGCGTTGGATCTTCAGGGTTTGAAGAAAAAGATGTCGATTTGCATCAAAGAAATGTTTGGAGTTTGGGAAGTATACATAAAGGAAAGAAGAGAAAAAGCTGCTCAAAATACAGATTTCTTAGATGTATTTCTTGCCAACGGTTTCGATGACGATCAAATCAATTGGTTGGTTCTGGTAAGCACTTCTAATTACTTCATTCATATCTCTCATCTTTTGTTAACCCAAAGAATTATAGGAATTTTTGTGTTAAAATTCAAAATATTTTCTATTCTTTTTTTTTCCTGAAATATTTCCGAAATTGGAATTTCTGTCTTTTTTTTTTTTCAAAACACCTTTTTGACAGGCTGAGACATGTACCCACCAAAGAATATTTGATCGTAACGATCTCGAGAATATTTTTAAGAATTAAAATTGTTAGTACTATCATATTTACTATGCAACTATATTTTTAATTTTTCAAAATCATTATTTGTGGAGTTTTCTCTTTCTAAACATTATATTTTTCTCATAAAAAAACAACACATAAATGACCTTAATCCTAAAAAGTTGAAGAATAAAATTTTTTAAAATATCATTTAACTCTTAAAAATTTTCATTTTGATGTTGTTATCGACTAAATTTTGACAATTAGATTACGTTTGTAAAATTTTGCTTGCAAACCACAAATAACGACCAAACCACGTAACTAACCCTAAATCTGTTACACATGTTTTTAGGCCCATTTCCTCATGTAATGGCAATTATCCCTATCCCATTAAAACAAAGATAAATTTATATTCGACTAACAATTTCAAAAAAAAAAAAAATACAGATTTAACTCTAATATATTAAATTGTATAAATTTAACTCTAATTTTTTTAAGTAAGATTAATTTTAGTAGTATGTTATGAAAAAAATTTAAAAACTGGTTTGGATGTTATTTTAACTATCACATCATACATTCTAAACAAGTAGATAAACTGAAGTAGTTTCGTATATTTTTTATTGGCTATTTATAACTATATTAGTAACACTGTAAATAGATTCAGACACGTATAAAAAAAATAGACTTAATTGTTAGGTTATTTTGTGTAACTGTGCTAGTAGCACATGAAATATCTTAAACATAATTGATGTTTAGAATGTCCAATGTGACATTTAAATAATAATTAAACCAATATTTTTAAATTTTCAATAATGTACGGCTAACTTTTTTTTTTTAACGTTTATGCATATATATTTAATATATAACAATTGATAACATGACATATTTATGAAGTATAGATAACGAAATTTATGATTGCATAGAATATAATTATATTAGAAGTAAAATTTGTCTAATTTACAAAGATTAGAGATATAATTGTACGATTTATGATATTAGAGTTATTGTCTCTTCAGATTTATTGTAAAACCAAACTGAAATCGGACGGAAAAATAGGTTAACCGAAACCAATAAACTTCTGTATGGTTTTTTATTTTAGAATTACCGGTTTTCAATTTCAGGTTTGTTTTCGATATTTCAAAAACTATAATTAACCGAAACCAATTGTATATCAATCAAATATTATAAAAATATTAGTTATTTATCTCTATTAATATATACCTATTACTTTCTAAGATATAATATATACTTATTATATATTTTTTAATTAAAAAAACAATTCATATACGATTAACATTTAACAATTAGTCAATTAGTCAATTATTATTATGCTATTACTTACACAAACTTACAATATATGTTTTAATTAAGTTGACACCTTATATTCTAGGCAAAAAAGCATCTTGAGGCCTCTGATCTTTCATTATTTGGTGCATTAAGCCTTCGATCTTTTATTTAGACAGATTAAGCCCCTGATCTTTCATCATTTGGTGCATTAAGCCCTCGATCTTTCGTTTAGACACATTGAGCGCTTGATCTTTCATATATGGGTGTATTAGACCCTTCCGTAAATCAATTAATATATAGGTTTATTAAGGGCATGTTTGGTTAGGTTTATATAACTGCAGTGTTTCACATTTTCTCTGAACACTGCAACATTTTGGAGCTTTTCACGAAAAGCTCTTTTCATGAACAGTTGTTTGTAGTTACTTGTTATTGATAAAATTACCCTTCTTATTTCCACAAAATGTGCTTCAATTTTAACATTATTTTTATTTTTAGAACATAATTATCGAAAAACAAGGTTTTATTGTGTTCAATAAATTTTTTATTTTTTATTTAAATTATTTTTTATTAATTTGTATAATATATTTTTTATTTTAGAATTTGTTATTTTTAGAACATCATTTGTTGTCACACCAAACATGCCCTTAATAATCCTATATATTAATTGATTTATGGAAGGACCTAATACACTCATATATGAAAGATCAATGGTTCAATGTGTCTAAATGAAAGATCGAGGGCTTAATGCACCAAATGGTGAAAGATCAGGGGCTCAATGTGTCTAAATAAAAGATCGAGGGCTTAATGCACCAAACAATGAAAGATCAGGGGCCTTAGGATGCTTTTTGCCTATATTCTATTACATTCTTCTTTTTCATTAATTTTTAAACTTTATAATGCTTTATTTGACAGTAAACTTTGATTTGAACTTTTATTTTTTTATTTTTATGTTTATTTACTAATGGTTAGAAATCGAAATAAAAAGGTTAACCGATCGAATAATTGATTAACTGATTAGTGGCTAATCGAATTTAATGAATTAGTGTGTGGTTAGCATATTTAAAAAACTGATGAAATAGTTAACCGAACGAATTAATCTTAATGAATTAGTTGAGCGACCACGTGCACCCTTACTTTATATAAAAAAAGAAAAGTTGCCCTTCACTAAATGATAGAAGAACAACACCATTGGTCAGGGCCGTCTTAAATATTTTTGAGGTGATGTGCTAAATGAAAAGATTGAGCCCTATTCATTAAAAAAATTTAATACTTTCATGTAACAATAATGTTTTTACAAAATGAAACACCAAAATACTTTAACTTGATTTTTGACATAATAAATATAATAAATATAATTTAATTAGATATTGCCCCTATTTGACAAATAGTTGTCAGCTGTAACTCATTACGTTTTTTGTTAGCTGATTTGACTAACTGATTGTATAAATTTGTTTAGTAAAACTTAGGTGATTGCTAATAATTGTTTGTGTAAAATGACAAAATAAGAAAATGATGAAGCCTTTATTTAGGGTTAAATGGTAGTAGTTAGAGTTAAAAATGTCATTAAAAAGAGATGGAGCAATAAGTTAATTGAAAAAACCTTATAAAACCAGTTTTTTCAAAATTAGATTGTTGGACCCAATAAACTCTTTCAAACATCTATTCCCCAAACACTACTATTAGATATTTGACTATTTAGAACTTTCAAATTGGCTCAAACCTCTAATTTTACCTCAAAAAGGTTGTTTACCAAGCAGTGCTACTGTAAAATAATAATAAAATTGGGTTTCTTAAAACTCTTAGACGTTAATTTTATGGATAAGTTAACATTCACTTAATTTTTCACATAATAAATAATCATATAATTTAGTTAAATTTATATAATAAAAAAAATATATTGGGTCTTCTTAAATGAACCTGTGGGATAGCAATTTATGGGGCATTTGGTTCACAAGGTGTAAGGGAAAAGGAATCAAGAAAGAGAAACTAAAGGAAAGAAAATGAATAAGCATTAATTCCCGTATATGTTTGGATATGTTTAGGAAAGGGAATGAGGTAAAGGGAATCAAATTCCCTACATGGCCTGGGGTGATGGGCTTTAACCTAAAATGGAGTAAACCCATAATCTAAAATGGGTAAAAGGAATGAGTTTTTTTTTAAACAAATAAGAACACAGGGAATGAAACCCTCTCATTTCTATTCTCATGCTTAAAGACCCTGAACCAAACGTTCCCTTATATTCTTTCCTACTCCCTTGCGATTGCCTAATAGGCGGATCGGCTTTGGATTTGTGCAATATGCTATGTATAATATGCGGATGCACACCTTCTTTCAATCCATATTTTAGATTAAAAAAACAATACCCCAACTAGGGAAGTATTAAAATGAAAAAGCAAAATATGAAATAATTTAGACTTTTACCATAAACATTTCAATATCTCAGAATTATATATTACTGCTAATATAATTTGATTTTGCAGGAATTTTTAAGTGCAGGATCAGATACTACCAAGCTATGAAGAAACTTGAACAAGAGCTAGAAATAGAAATCAACAATGAGAAAATCGATGAATCTCAAGTTTTGCGGCTTCCATATTTGAATGCGTGTATAAAGGAAACATTGAGATTACATCCTCCAGCTCCATATCTACTCCCACACAGAGCTCCCGAATCTTGTGAAATTATGAATTACACCATACCAAAACATGCTCAATTATTAGTGAATGTTTGGTCAATTGGTAGGGATCCCTCAACTTGGGAAGATCCATTATCATTTAAGCCTGAACGGTTTCTTGCAACTGATATAGATTTTAAGGGTCATGATTTTGGACTCATACCGTTTGGTTCAGGAAGGAGGATTTGTCCAGGATTACCTATGGCTGCACGACAATTACCATTGATATTAGGATATTTGATATATTGTTTTCACTGATCTCTTCCTATTGGTGAGGATCCGAACAATTTGGACATGTCTGAAAAATTTAGTCTAACCTTGCAGAAGGAACTACCTCTTCGTGTTATTCCTATAAGAAAACTCTAAATTTACTAAAAGTGATCAGATGTTGTGTTATTAAATTAGTTTTAAGTATTTTACATAATTCTTATCTACCTATGCAACAATGTTTACATAAGTCTAATGAAATTGTTGTTCTCGTATACATTTTTTTTTGGCGTTTTCTTAAATGAATTATATGAAAAAATTGATTAGAGAGAAACGTTCTCAATCACGCCGTTAACTTCAAAGGAAAATATACAAGAAATCATATTTGGAGTTTTTTTTATAATTAATTATCTTCTCTTTCTGTCTATTATCGAAGGATTGTCTATTAAATTTGAAATATCAAATTCTAATACAAAATATTTCTTATTTTATCAAATTACAGTTATCAGACATTAATTATTTAATTTAAAAAATTTAAATATTGAAAAACAGTTTTTTTCCACGTTCCTACTAATCATTTACTTCCAAACTTATTTCTGGCTATAAATTACATCATGAATCCTCTCTTATAAAAATACGGATTCTTTCTAAAGAATTGAGAAAGGTTTGTTTTTTTATAGGATGAATGTCTGCAAAAAATAAATAAATAAGAAAAAGATTTAAATTTTTATTTATCAACATTTAATATGGAAAAAAAATTAAATCAATCATCATGACACAATTTTTAACATGTCACATGTAAATATAACAAATTTTTAATTTTTTCCTCATAAACTTAATATGTATATAAATAAGAAAAAGATTTAACTTTTTATTTATCAACATATTAAATGTATATGAAAAAATAAATAAATCAATTGTCACGTGTATATATGATGTATTAACAATTATTTAAAATAGCCAAAATATTAACAAATTAATTAGTTTTCTATCCACACTGAATTAAATGTTATTTATGTGAATATTCGAAAGGTCAAATGTTACCGAATAATTTCAAATGAGGTATATGATAAAATTGTGGATGACTGTGATAAGAGCAACAAGATTTGGAGGGAAGTCCTTCTGAGCTATTTGCTTCCTAAATTTTTGGCCTATCCTGGTCAGCATTGGTTTGTTGATGGGGTTAAAGGTTTAGTTTTACCTGAGCTTGATCATGGTGATATTCTATTCGCTGTTGTTTGCCACCAGCTTTGGCAGTGGAGGAATGCAGACATCTTTGGAGAATGAGCTCTTATCTGTCCTAACTTACTGGCCTTTTTTTTCTAAAGAAGTTAATTCTATTATCAAGAGCTTTAAGGAAGGGGGTTTACCTTATTCTTGCCAGAATAAGGTGGTTCAGTTATTGGGGTGGAGCAAACCTGAGGAAGGAATTGTTAATTTAAATACCGACGGCTCCTGTCTTTCGGATGGAAGGATCGCAGCTGGTGGAGTCCTGAGAGACGCTGGCGGTGCTTGGGTGTTTGGCTTTGCTCAGAACCTAGGAGTGGGCTCTTCTTTCTCTGCTGAGCTCTGGGGTATCTTCTCAGGGCTTAGGCTCGCTAAGAACCTGAGATTAAAAAGGTTGTGTGTGGAGTCCGACAACATTGAAGCTGTGAAGATGATCTCTGAGAATAGGTTCTCTTGTCTTGGCAGCCAAAATTTACTAAAAGGCATCAAAAGGCTACGTTCTTCATTTGATTCTATCAGTTTTAGGCATGTGTTCAGAAAGTAGAATAAAGTTGCCGACCGTCTTGCGGCCGAGGGCCAGGTAAGGGCTTTTGGGACCTCCACCTTCTCATCACCTCCGGACTTCCTTTCGTCCTTCCTTTCTGCTGATCAAGTTGGGGTTAGCTTTCCCAGACTGATCTCGGGTTAAGTTTTTTTTGTGGTTTTTGTTTTTCTTCCTTGCCTACCAAAAAAAATAAAATTTTGGATGACTTAAGGTGAAATATGGATTTAATCCTCTAATTAATTAATTAAGTTTTATCCACGTGAACACTGTCCTTTTTTTTTTTTGTTACTACTCGCCTAAGCAATCATAATCACGTTTACTATTGGCCCACCGATCTTGTAAATGTGGCCCATTATCAATATATAAGCACACAAAAACAAAAAGTTACCAAAATATCAAAAATAAAAAATTCCATAATACTACTACAAACAAACCAATCAAGACCACACACAAAAAGAATATCATAATATCGCACCTATTAAATCTCACAAAATCGATGCACATTGATAAGTGATAAAATAATAATAATAAAAAAAGTAAAATAAATGTGTTTGTTCGCTTGTTTTTAGGTATATATTTATCTTTTTATTTTTAAAAAGGAAGTTTTTTTAAGTATTTAATTAGTAATATTTTGTTTGTCTTTTATATCTAAAAAAATAATCTTTATTAAATTCTTATTTTTTTTTTTAGAAAAATAGCATTTTCTAGACAATCAGTATGTAAATTAAACGAGTCCTTAGTAATGATTACTACAGTACATAAATCGCAAATGAATAAAAAAAACAAATTTAATAAATAATATTCCATATATCAATCAATTCCTTTTGTTCCAGTCAATACTGAAAACAACTTCAAGTAAAGTCAGTTAATAAAAAAAATAAAAAAGGATTTTACTTAAATAAATAAGAACCCACCTACCTCAAACATATCAAACATATCTTAAATACCATATGATATAGTATGGAATTAACGCTTAAACACGTATACCAATAAATAGCTTTAGGCATAAAGTATAATTAACGGGATACGTGGACCAGTAACAATGTCAAATTCTAAAGATACGCTTCTAATCTCAATATCGCGCCGTAAAATACAAAAAAAAAAGGTAGAACATGAGTCAATCAGTCACTTACACGTGAAAAGGCTACACAATGATAGGTACGTTCTAATCATCTATAGATAGTCATTCCTAAGATACTACAAGGTATGTAGTCACATACACAAACATTCTGCTTTCAAGTCTCTTTGCTTTCTTTAAGTATTTTACCGAGTTAAGCATCGAAGAAGGGACATCAGTTTCCATCCCCTCTCTCACTGTTTGTTCATTCTGTTCGGGCGCTTAAAGTTTAGCCAGATTGTTGCATTATGTAGATTGACATACATCATTTGGTGCGGTGACATGGAAGCTACTGCATCTAAATGTCTCACTTAAATAGTTCTGTAGTTCAACCAGTTCTTCAACCAAATCATGATATTCCAAGTACTTCAACTACACGTAATCATGGCCTCGTTGATGCTAGTAACAATACGCTTGAGCCTCTACATATCACGCTAAATTTAGAACAGAAAATCGATGTCTGTTTTGGATTATGAACTGTGTCAGTTTATGGATGGGATAACAAACCAACTTATATATAAAATAGGCTCTATTCAAGAGTCAATGAATAATTTAAGGGCAGAGCATGCAATGGAAATGGAAGTTATGAAGGCAGAGCTCTAAGAGACAAGAGAGGTGAATAAGCATACAGACATGCATGGCTCTACAACTTGTTCCACATGACATCACATCGTCCGGACCTATCCAAAGAAAAGAGAAGCCTCAAAAGAATCTCATATTGAGATGATTAGAGGAAGATGTAAAGAGAAAAACGTTAGTATAACATACCGAAGGCGTCATCATTCACCAACACCTTCTAAGCAAATACCTCAGGCCGAAGGCTCCAAATCATTGAAGCAATATCGAGGCACTCGTCACGATTCCACTATGTCTTTGATACATCACTACGAAGCTAATTATTATAGGCATATAAATCCAGATCTCCTGAGCAAAGGAATCCTCGGTCAGATCCTAAGCCTAAAAGAGAAGAAGCAGTTTGTCTAAAAGAGGACGTCGATAATCTCATCAGAAAAGAGCTTTGGCATGCAATGAAGGATGAATGCTTGCAATCAAGGCTACCAAAGACCACTGATGTGGATACCCCACTTGCTGCTGAGATTATGAATCAACTTATGCCACGTGGATTTAAATATCCACTGCTCAAATATTATAATTGTATGACTGACCCTACTTTGCATGTTAAAAAAATTCATAAGGCACTATAAACGATGATGGCTATCGATGCCTTCATATGCATACTATTTTCGATAATGTTGAAGGATTCTGCGACTTACTAGTATGATCATTTACAACTAGGTTCCATTGGATCAGTTTGGATGAAGGCATCTAGGAGGGACGAATCTTCGACAGGACCATAAGGGATTCCAGCCTCTAGAAGTCACTGAAGGAATAAGCTCGGCCTAAGCAACTTGAACTTCAAGGCCTAAGGAACCTTTGGTTAAGGGTTCCACGCTCGGTCCACTAGTTGGCAATGAGTAGTAGTAGCTTTAGGAGGCATTGAGGACTTCTTCGCATTAGTCAATGCTTTAATCCGGCTACGAGTTGAGAACGAAGAGACATATTGTCAAAATCACATGCATCCAACAAAATCAAAATAAGTAATGGAAGAAGCAAGGTCACCTTCTTTTCTTTGAAATGGTTTCGAGCCATTATAGACAATTTCCCCCTTTTTTTGTCATATAAGCTGAAAGCATGTTATTACGAATCAGACTAAGCATCTCATGGCAGGACCATTGCTTGTTGTAAGACTGAATGAGTGCAAGTCCTTCTTTTTCCCTAGAGCTTAGGTGTCAACAGATTTCCAAGAATCAGGATTACATGGAGTTTCATTCGATTTGGTGACAAAGGGAAATCCCTCAGAGTATGGATTTTCAGCATTAGAGGCGTTTTGTTTTATCCAAAACCAATTTGGTTTAAAATTCTTTATGCTTTGTACATTCTTATTTAAGAAAGGACGATATTGAGAATTGACTGGCCGATAATCCATGTCTTCATGCGCCTTGTTGTTAGAATGCCAGCAAAATCGAAACATAGGTCCGATCATATTCATGCCCAAATCAGAGCACACATTTAGAAATGAAAACAACTCAAGCCAATCATTCGGAGTAATCTAGCAAGGACTTAAATTGAATTCATTTAAGGCGGCAACGACCCCACGAGGCAAGGGAAATTGCATCTCCCATTGAAGATACTGGGTGAAAATTCCCAAGGTACCTATAAGAGGATGGGTAGCTCTTTTACTCTTGGAAGGAAGACTAACGGACATCCCTTCTAAGCAAGGATGTAGAGCAACAATTTCATTCAGTTGCTTAAGTCAAGGTTGAGGGTTGGAAAGGAACATTTAAGTTCACTTTTCTTGCTTTGACAAGAGCATTTTTAGGGTTTTTTGTAGGGCAGAAGTGGAAGCTTCTTAAGGTTTGAAAGAGGTGATTTTTTGTGTGGTTTTGGAGCCATAACGCGAAATTAAAGCAAAAAGATATCAAGAAATATAGAAAAGTAGAAAGAAGAAGCAAGGAACTAACAAAAATTGCAGATGAGCTAGAGCGTAGAAACAGAAAGCTTCACTTCTTCGAGTTATAAAGGTAGAAAAGGATGAATGCTAAGGGACGGTAAGTTCCATAATTATTACATATCCTATAGGTCATCTTGAGAAACGAGGGGAGATAATAATTAGGCCTACTGAAACGACGACGGTCAGATAAGTTAGCGGAAACATCACTATAAGGAAGTGAGCTTCCAAAATAGACAATTGGGTCCATCTTTGCAAAAACAAAACTAAGCAAAAAGTTAAGAGCTTCAACATTCCTATTACAAAAATTGATAATCATGCTTAAAGTGGTAATTGTAGATTTTGGGCCAGTTCCTCTTCTACGAGGCTATAAAATATTAAAGGATTAAAGTGCAAAAATACCTCTAACGTTTTGGGTCAAAAGCAATTTTACCCCTAACGTCTAAAATGGTGCAATTTTATCCCTAACGTTGGTAGTCAAGAGCAATTTTACCCCAACGTTAATAATTTGGGTCAATTTCAGCCACTATTAAAAAACACAGATATTTTTGGGGCCCAAAGAGAGAGTTGTTAACTGTTCTTTTCTTTGGAAAGGCCTTAGTTCTGTTTTTTCAGAGTTTTGCTCTGGGATTGGCTGGGAGTAGGGCTGTAATCGAGCCGAGCCAAGCTGAGCTTTGACCTGTTCAAGCTCTGCTCGCTATAAAATTAACGAGCTCGAGCCCGAGCCGAGCTTGCTATAAAATTAACGAGCCGAGCCCGGACCGAGCTTTGGCTTGCTCAACGAGCTTGAGCCGAGCTTCGAGCTTGTTTCGAGCCCAAAATCCTCTTTTGGACTTGGTTCATTAAAAAAATTATCTAACCATGAATTGTTTGTGAGTAAATTATTAATTTTTTTGACAACCAATGAAGCATATATTAACAATCAAGAAGAAGCATATTACAAATAAAATCAGGGGGTATATAAAACCACTCACCCCGATGTAAAGGTAAAATACTACTTCTAGCTAACAAATGAGCAACAGAATTTGTAGAACGACAGACAAATCGAATAGAGCAATTAAAAAGCTCGTTCAATGAAAAATGACAATCATTGGCTAAGACGTTAAAAGGAGATGAAACCTCTAACGGGCGGGCCATAGACCGAACCACGATCAAAGAATCTGATTCAATGATTACATCCTTCCATCCGCGGTCTTTGATCCAACTGAGAGCTTCACGGACCGATAGCGCTTCAATGAACGATGCATCTTGATAATTCTGTAAGATAAATTATTAATTATATTTGTGAAGTTTACTCACAAATAACTCTTTAATTGTGTACATAAACAAGCTCACACGCAAAGTTCGTGAAATAAACAAGATGCTTACAAATAGTTCGTCTATTACTCATTTATTATGTTTGTGAACAAACTCATCTAATAGCAAATGAAATAATATTAAGTTTAGATATTTGTGAACTAATACAAAACTATATAGTTTTCTACAAAACTAAAATTGTTCATAAATGTTCTAATCGAGCCTGCTCGCGAGCTTTCGAGCCGAGCTTTGGCCTGCTCAAGCTTGGCTCGTTTACGAGCCGAGCCAGTAAATCGTGTTCACGAGTGACTCATTTACAAATCGAGCCGAGTCGAGCCGAGCTTTTATCGAGCTGATCACCGAGCCGCTCATGAGCCGCTCTGTTCATTTACAGCCCTAGCTGGGAGGTGGGAAACGACACGTCTATCAGTTTCTGGAATGAACCCTGGATTGGTGGTAAATCCCTTTTAGAAGAGTGTACTTCCCTGCCGCCTGACAATGTCCGTAATTGGAGGATTGCGGATGTGGTAGATTCTGAGGGGGATTGGATTTGGTCTAAATTTGACTCATTTTTTAATCTGGATACACTCCTGAATATCAGAGGAGTTAAGATAAGTAATATGGAGGAAGATAAGGATAGGCATTGTTGGGCGTTGACTAATAACGGGGCTTATACATGTAAATCTGCTTTTGAGGCCTTCAATCAGAATGGGGCGGGTTCCATCTCTGAAGTCTGGAAGCGTGTTTGGGCTTTAAAAGTTCCCTACCGTATTAGGAGCTTCCTCTGGCTTGGGGCCAAGAATAGGTTGCTAACTAATTCAGAAAGAAACAGACGGCATTTGGTGGATTCTGGTGCTTGTAGCAGATGCAGAGAGCATGTGGAAACAATGTGTCATGCTCTTAGGGATTGTACTAGGAGTAAGGAGGTGTGGACGAAAGTTCTTCCTCACCATTTGCTTTTGACTTTTCTGGCCCACTCTGATATTGACTGGTTTGCAGATGGAGTTAGTGGGAAGTTGTTGGCTAACCTTGAGCATGGTGATATTTTCTTTGCTATTGTCTGTCACCAGATTTGGTATTAGAGGAACGTGGAGATTTTTGAAAGGAAAACTATTATTCATCCTAATTTGAAAGAGTTCTTCTTGGGAAAATTATCTAATATTATGGCTAGTTTCAAAGGAGATGCCCTTGCTATTTCTACCCAAAAGAAAAATTTTCACCTCCTTGGCTGGTGTAGGCCTAGGGAAGGGGTGGTTAAATTAAACACGGATGGTTCTTGCCTTAATTCCGGTAAAATCTCTGCAGGAGGGGTTCTAAGAGATGATGAGGGTGCTTGGCTGTCTGGGTTTGTTCATAATTTAGGCATGGGTACTTCCTTTTCGGCTGAGCTTTGAGGGATTTTTTCTGGCCTAAGGTTGGCCAAGAGTCTGGGGTTAAATAAATTGCTTGTAGAATCTGACAACCTCGAGGCCATCAAAATGATTTCCGATAAGAATGCTATTTGTCTAAATAGCCGTAATTTAATCAAAGGCATTAGAAGGCTTTGTTCTTCCTTTGACTTCATCAGTTTCAGCCATGTCTTCAGAGAGCAAAACAGGGTTGCGGATCGTTTGGCGGCTGATGGGCATGAGCGGATGTTGGGCGTCACAACCTTATCTTCTCCTCCTGACTATTTATCTTCTCTTCTTTTGGAAGATGCAATGAGGGTTAGCTTCCGTAGGCTAATCCCATGTTAATTGCTTTGGTTTTTTGGTTTTTGTTTTCTTTCCTGTTCCTACAAAAAAAATCACAGATATTTTGTTCCTTATTCTGCACCAATTACATATCGGTTAGTTCTAAAAAAACATTCCATATTTTTTATAATTTAATAATAGAATTGAAGATTAATATTTATAAATTCGGCGATTTTTTTTGTCCAATTCATACAAAAGACAATATAATTTTTTTATTATTTTTTTCACATCTCAATATATGTTTATGATTTGTAACTGATAAAATGACGCACGTGTGAAGTGTAGATAACAATATTCATAACCGAGAATACAGTTTGATGAATTATTTCTCAAATTGACCCAAATTATCAACGTTAGGGATAAATTTGCACTTGGCTTCCAATGATAGAAGTAAATTGCACAATTTTAGACGTTAAGAGTAAACTTGCTACTAATCCAAAACGTTAGAGGTATTTTTTCACCTTAACCCAATATTAAAATCACACTAGATTTTGTCCAATTTTATCAGAATTCTGGTACAACTAGAGGGAATGGGAATATAGCCGAAATACAAGGGAATGGGAATATGACCAACTCTAACTGCACAATTTGTCATACATCATCATCCCTATTTTCAAACCAAAAGTATAACATTTTTTAACAACTTAAGCCTACATTTTATTCCAAGGATCAAAATATTATTAATAAAATGTATCTTCATATATACATGTTCTGATATATATATTCTTTCTGACCTATGCATATAGATGGAACCGACGAAATGTATCTTCATATATACATGTTCGAATATACCTTTAGATTCACACGTTCGGATAAATAGATATTCGGGTTATCTTTTGTAGTGTAAATTTCTTATATGTTTTGCAACAGAAAAAATATACTCTGATTTTGTATTCCCGGTCACGCAATTAGTACACCAAAGCATACACCAAACTACTTCAAGAGAAAATGCGACAAAACCACGAATTAAATTCTAATTCTTTGAGAAAGGAAATTCAAGCGTTCTTGTTATTCACTTATTTTTTTGTGGCTTGTAATGGAAATTATATAGAATTTATCAAGAACCGACTGCCATTTTGGTTGAAGGGAGCTTTAGTCCCTTAGCCAGTCTAAAAATACATTTTATAATGCTGGGTGAAGGATTTGTCAGATATTAAAATTTTAAATGATGCAATTAATCATATGGTTTCCAAGCAAGATCAATTTAAACCCTATGTTATACAAGTTTATTGATAAACTGAAACAGTTCCATAGTTATAAAAATTTGGATAATATCTCCAGAATATTATAAAATTTTAATTTGTCTCAATAAAATTACTTAAATTTGTTTTTGTGTTATTGAACATTTTTCAACCATCTTCTCACTAAAGTTGCCTTAAAAACTTTTTACAATGCTTACAATTCTGAAGATAATAGCTATTATTATTTGCATTTCGGCCCTGTTTGGGAATTAGCTGTTAGCTGATTACATTAGCTGATTTGATTAGCTGTTTGTGTAGACCTGTTTGGTAAAAATTAGCTGATTGATAGTAGCGGTTTGTGCAAAAAGACGAATAAGGGTATTTTTTTAATACATAAAAATATACATAAAATAATTAGGGTTAAAGAAGTCCATTAATTTTAATATTGCAAAACGCTAATTTAAAAAGCTCCTCAAGTGAGCTTTTTTCTAAATTAGCGTTTTCATCCCAAAACTCTCTCCCAAACCTCTCTCCACCAGAGCAAGTGCTGTCTTCTTGAAAATCCGTCTGATCTCGCCGTTACATCCGCCGTGCTCTTCTCACTGGTTTGTGTAATCTCTGTCTTTGCCTAATTCCTTTGCTCTGTTTATTTGATTGATCTCGATAAGTAATTTGTCTCTCCTATTGGAGTGTCGCGTGTCTTCTCTGATTGAGTTGAAACCCTAAACCTATCGATCCCATTGGTGATATCTGCTTTATACCTTTGTTACATTCCGTCAATAATCATCGCTTGCCTGTTTTGTATCTGTATTTCAATCTGTGGTAAAGACTATGGCAGGACTTAATGTTTTGCCGCAAGATTATGAACGACTACATATTAATGATGAGGAAGATGAGGGGCTTATTGTTGAGGATAACCTACTAATTGCGGCTGCGGATCAACAATTCTGTTTGTTGTAGGGCAATTTCTTGCTCATAGGAATATCCATTTTGAATCAATGAAAAACACTCTAGCAGCAATTTGGAGACCAGTTAAAGGAGTGACGGTAACTGAAACTGAAGTCGAAGGAAGATATCTGTTTCAATTTTATCACGAGCTGGACAGCGAAAGGGTGATCAATGATGGTCCTTGGACATTCAACCAAAACCTGCTAATTCTTCGAAATTTGGATATTTCAGAACAAGCAACTCATGTGGAACTCAATGATTTGATTATTTGGATTCAGATCTTTGGTCTCCCATTGGAATTTCAAACAATAGCGGTTTGTGAACCCTGGGAAACAATCTTGGCAAATTCATTGCAGCTGATCCTAAGAATTTCACTGGACTTAGGAGGAGCTTCTTTCGTATCAAGGTAACCATAGATGTTCATAGAAGTCTGAAAATGGGTCAGAACTTACAGCGAAGAGGCGAAAAGTGGTTCTGGGTTGATTTCAAATACGAACGGCTTCCCCAATTTTGCTTCTATTGTGGGGTAATTGGTCATGTGGACAAATTTTGTACAATGCTATTTGACAATCCGACTAAACCAACTGAGAGAAGATTTGGTAGTTTCCTTAGAGCCCCTCTGCGTAAGGCAGGGATTCAAATAGGGAAACAAAGGCTGCGTGATCCAACTGATGACAATTTTGAGAATCAGAGTGAGCTTGGGGATCAACCTGATATGGGTCTAAGTACTGAACATAATATACAGCGGGAATCTTCCAAACAGACTATGAGTTTGGGGAAATCTAGTGGAGTAGTAGATGGCATTAGCTTGGATCCAAAAAGACAACGAACCAGTGATAGTGATGTGATAATGGAGATTGAAACCACCTGTGTCGGACAGAGGAAATCTGGAGATGAGACGGGACCTGGGATCCAGGCCCGTCGGACATTATGAGTCTGTTAAGCTGGAACTGTCGTGGATTGGGCAATCCACGGACAGTCAATGTCCTATGGGACCTGGTACATGTTCATCGCCCGGTAATTGTTTTCTGATGGAACTAATGGTCAAGGAAGTTAAGGTAAGCCAAGTTTGTAGGAAAATTGGCTTTGAGAATTGTTTTGTTGTGGAGGGTCAGGGACATGGAGGGGGTATTGCTTTATTGTGGAGGGATTCTGTTTCAGTTGTCATATAATCAACCAGTCTGAACTTTATTGATGCCTATATCAATATGTTCAATATCCCGCAATGGAGATTGACGGGTTTTTACGGGTTTCCGGAGAGAACTAGAAGACAAGCTTCATGGGATATGCTACGGGTGTTATTTGACCCTTTAAGAAGACCGTGGTGTTGTATAGGAGATTTTAACGACTTAACTTGTCAAGAAGAGAAAAGAGGAGGAAACCGCCACCCCACGAATCTATTAGAAGGTTTTAAAAATGCAATTGAGGATTGTGAATTGTCAAGCCTATCTATGAAAGGATATCCTTTTACTTGGGAAGTAGGACGTGGAACAGACAGGTGGATTGAAGAGCGTCTTGATAGGGTGTTGATTAATACACAGTGGAGAAGTCAGTTTATTGAATCAAGGCTACAAAATCAGGTAACCACTTGTTCTGATCATACGGCTTTATTACTAACTCTAAGATTATGGGTGCAAAATTAGGGGGTTAAAAGATTCAGATTTGAAAATAGCTGGCTTAGAGAGGAAAGTTGTGGTGAGATTGTTAAACAGGCTTGGGATTCTCCTAGCAGTTCTATTGAAGAGAAGATACATCGATGTTCTTCTGCACTTCAATAATGGAGCTCGAAACTCGAAGGTAAGTTTCATCAATCTTTAGCAATTTTGAGAGAGATTCGTTCCAGATATCATAGGCGAACTGACTGTTTTGGAAGGGAGCAGTACTCTAAGGCTACGGCTGAGTATTTGAAGGTCCTTCAGCATCAGGATGATTTTTGGCAGCAAAGGGCCAAACTTTTTTGGCTTAGGGAAGGAGATTTGAATTCCAAATACTTTCATGCCTACGCATCGGCCAGGAAAAGACATAATTCAATTCAGGAAATTCATAATAGTAATGGTCAGTGGTGTGGGAAAGGAAATGGTTTAGAGCAAATCGTGCAGGATTATTTCAAAGATATTTTCAAAAGCCGTGGTAGCAAAGTTAACGAGGTTCTATCTACTGTCCATTCTCGGATATCTGACACGGATAATGCTGAGTTGGGGAGGTTGTTTACTGATGAAGAAGTGAAACTGGCTTGCTTTGAGATGCATCCTGATAAGAGCCCGGGCCCCGATGGTTTGAATCCGGCGTTTTACCAACGATTTTGGGTGTGGTGGGAGGGGATGTCACGGCTACTTGTCTAAATATTCTTCACACGGTATCAATTCCTGAAAAGTTAAACGACACATTTATTGTTCTGGTCCCGAAGAAAAAGAATGTGGAGTTTGTAACGGATATTCAACCCATCGCTCTTTGTAATGTTCTGTTCAAAATTATCTCTAAAATGCTAGCTAACCGTTTGAAACAGGTTCTGAACTCGGTGATCTCGGAGACTCAAAGCGCCTTCCTACCTGGACGTTTGATTTCAGATAATATCATTGTTGCATATGAGGCCCTTCATCATTTGAAAACTATGAGACAAAATAAGAAAGGATTGGTGGCATTGACATTAGATATGAGCAAGGCTTACGACCGTGTTGAATGGGATTTCTTAAGCTGTATGATGGAGAGGTTTGGTTTCCAAGATAAGTGGATCAAAATGATTATGTTGTGTGTATCTTCTGTAAGATACAAAATTTTATGTGGTAATCAGGAGTTGGATCCAATTGAACCTTCTCGGGGTTTACGTCAAGGTGACCCTTTGTCTCCTTTCCTTTTTCTTATCTATGCAGAAGGTTTATCATCACTTCTATTGTCTAAAGAGAGGGCTGGTCTGATTCATGGATGTGCAATTACAAGACAGGCACCGAGCATTTCCCATTTATTCTTCGCTGACGACAGTTTTTTATTTTTCAAAGCTAAGGAACAGGAGGTTGTGGTGATTCAAAATTGCTTAAAGGCTTACGAAAGGGCTTCCGGGCAAAGCGTTAATTTTCAGAAATCATCACTTTTGTTTAGCAAAGGTACGAGTAATCTAGACTGAGAACTGATTTGTGCTAAACTAGGGGTTATTGAGGTGGAGGAATTGGGTCTTTATCTTGGAGCACCGATTAAGGTGGGTCGGAGTACTATGCAGACTTTCTCATTTATCAAAGATAGAGTTTGGACTAGACTCAACAACTGGAAGGAAAAGTTTCTGTCAAGAGCGGGTAAGGAAATTTTGATCAAATCGGTCCTCCAATCTATCCCTTCATATATTATGAGCTTATTTGTTCTACCTAACCAATTATGTGAGCAGTTAGACAAGTTACTTAACAGATTTTGGTGGAGGGCTTCTGGGGATGCGAATTCTGGAATTCACTGGCAGTCTTGGTCCCGTCTCTGCCGACCAAAAATCAAAGGTGGAATGGGTTTTAAGGATACTAAATGTTTTAACTTGTCTTTACTTGCAAAACAGGGGTGGAGGATTTTGACTCGACCAAATTCACTTGTATCAAGGATCATGAAAGCCAAATATTTCAATTCATCCAATTTTCTTACTGCTGAAATCGGCCACAACCCCTCATATATCTGGAGGTCCATTTTAGCTGGAAGGGACGTGTTAATTGAGGGTTTACGGGCAAAGGTTGGCAATGGAACATCAATTGCGATATGGAGTGACCCATGGTTACCTTCTGCGACTCAGCCTGTGCCGGAATCCGAAATCAACTCCACGCTTCCTACGGGACAGGTATGTGATTTGTTAACTAATGAGGGAAGGTGGAACCTTGATATTGTGAGAAATATTTTTAATGAAAGTGAAAGGAGACTCATTGAATCAATACCGAGACGTAATAACTCTATGGCAGACGGCTGGTATTGGTTTTTTGAAAAAAGTGGTGTATATTCGGTTCGTAGCGGATATAGAAGGTTGTTGTCGAATTTTCTGGTCACGGACCCGATATATGAGAATTTATGGTCAGGTATTTGGAGAATTAAAGCTCCTCCGAAGATGGTGAACTTTATATGGCGTTTATTTTCACTTTGTCTCCCCACAATGGCTAATTTGGCGAAGAAGCATAGTAACCATCCTAACCTTTGTCCAATCTGCCAGGAGTACAATGAGGATGAGAATCATCTTCTATTAACCTATCCTTTTGCTGCTTCTGTTTGGGAGGCTTTCTTTTTGGATAAGCGTATGGTGTGTATTGGGGATTTTCTTCATTGGTTTGGTGACAAAATTCAAAACCCGGGGGGTACGGATATTGCGGAAATCTCTAGTTTAATTTGGCATATATGGAAACATAGAAATGTTGTGGTTTGGGAACAAAAGAGCTCTAATCCGGTATCAATCGTGCTATCAGCGAGAAGAGACCTGTCTGAATGGCGGGAAATCCAATTGAGACGAGGAAATCTGATCGGAAATAAATCTCCTGCTGTTCGGTGGCAAAACCAGCAGATGGTTTTCTTGCTTGTAATGTGGATGCTGGTGTTTTTCATGAAGAAGGATATTGTTCTATGGGTCTTATACTGAGGGACTCTCGAGGTGTCTGCGTTTATGCCTTCCATGGTGTGTTGGACGGGTTCTATGAACCAGTGGTGGCAGAGGCTATTGCTATTAAGGAAGCATTGACTTGGCTCAAGACTAATGAGTACAGGAAGGTGGATATTCGGTCGGACTGCTTATCAGCTATTACGGCACTTCATCAATCCACATCTTCCTTTAGATTTTCATACTTACAGGATGTTGTCTTTGAGTGTAGAACTTTGTTACAAGAGCTAGATTCATTTTCGGTCTCTTTTGTTAAACGTTCAGCGAACGTTGCTGCTCATTGCTTGGCAAAAGCAGTAAGTTCTCAGTCTGTTCGTGGTGAGTGGGATTCTGCCCCTCACTTCCTTTACGATGTTATTCTTTGTGATTCAAGTTAGTAAAAAGTCTATTCTTTGATTCAAAAAAAAAACATCTCTCCACTAAACACTCCAATCAGCGGTTTCAGTGGTCAAACTGCTAAAGTTGGTCAAAACCGCTCTTTTTTATCTCAAAACGCTCTTTACCAAACAGGGCCTTCATTGTAAAATATTTTCATATATTAGTTCCTAAAATAGAAGTTAAACATTCCGATATTCCTGTATAAAATTTCAACTCCTTAGCATTTTACATCATTCCACCAAATAGATTTGTTTATGGATATTGTTTTTTAATGGTAAAATTTAGTGTCTATATATTTTCACATTAGTTGCTGATTAGATGTTATATCAACCATTCCAATTAGAAAATGATCGAAAAACATTCAGAATGACTTTATTAAAACAAAAATAAACTTTAAGTAATTTTATTGAGATAAATTAAATTTTTATAACATTTTATTATCCAAACTTTTAAAACCGTCGATAATAATATATCAAACAAGAAAGTTTGTAATTATCTTAAAAAAAATAAAGTCATTTTAAATAAATTGTAAATCACGAGGAATTTTAATTAAATTTATTTTTTAGAAAAATTGGATTGAGAATAATAGATTAATGTATGAATTAGGATTCTCTTGAATCTCGATATTCTATATCGAGTTACCGGTAGTGTTTGCTTATTCCATTTTCTTCTCATGTTCGCCATTTTCACTCCAAAAATGAGATTTTTAAGTGTTTGGTTAGATGATATTTACCTTTCATAGTTGAAAAGTAGCTTTTTATAAAATGAGAAAATCTCTATTTTTTGGAAAAACAGTTTTTTCCAACAGCAAACGACAAACCGTAACAGCAACCAGATAAACCAAGCAGACTCAATTATAAATTATAGAATTAATAATTGAAAATTGGGAAAATTACGAAACTAGGTCAAATGGGAGGTCCATTTACATATTTAACCCATTTACTCAACCTACTATATATCTAGACTGATTTTATGTGACTTTCCTATAATACCCCTAACCTTTTCCCTTCCCACAACGCGAACGCCGCTCCCCCCTTCTCCTTGTTTACGCAAAAAGTTGCTCCTCCATTAATGATTTGAAGACTTTTGATCTTCCTATCTTCCTTTAAATTGCACGAAATCTGCACCATTTCGCCAAATCACAATGAATTTCTCTTTTTCTTCTCTTCATCTTTTGATTCTGCAACTTCCTAATCCTAGAAAAAGAAGCCATGGTTCTTCATCTTCCTGTTCCTACTCGTTACTTGGTTTCTATTGGTCCCTTATAACGTGACAAGTTAGTTCCAAGGGGGGGGGGGGGATAGGAACTATTTAAAATTTTGTCCGTTAAGGCTGACTTCTTTTCTTATGAAAAGGTTTACACAGCGTCACTAAGTAGATTCAAGACACAAGCTTAGTCAACTTGTGACTAAGTCTGCTTCTTTACTTGAGTCAGGCAATAGCACTTAGAGTCTATTCCTGAACTCAGCTTCTTAGTAAACTTAACTCAGCGTGAGTTCTTTACTTAGTCAGTTTTCATAGCAAGCAATATATATTAAAGGAGTTTAAGGGTTAGAAAGATATTACTCAGCAGACTTATCCTGGTTCGGCCTCTCCGCCTACGTCCAGTCCCCGGAACTCGTTCCGAGCTTTTTGAATTCTCTACTGAGCTCTTTAAAGGTAGAGCACAAAACCTTTTACAAATAGAAGCTGAGTATAACAAGAGTACCTTCCTCTATACCTCTACTCACTCCTATATCTACGATGAGTACTGTAACCGAGTACTCAGCCTCTCCTTTCTATTCTTCTAGAAATGATAAAGTGTTTGTCCTAAACAACGATTGCTAAGACACTTTAGATGATTGGAAATCACTCTAGACTTTTACACAAAGATTAAGAATTGGTGTAAGGTATTTTTGCTTTGCTTTTCTCACAGAAACTTCAAGTATGAATTTGGTCAGCGTTTCGACTAATTGAAGTTCTGTATCGATTGAAGCAAATGGATGGCCTTTATATAGTGACACTTGAGGCACCTGGTCATTTCGAATTTTGAAATAACCGTTGGAGGGAAACGGCTTCCTGTCGTTGTCACTCTGGGCGTGCTCAGCGTCGTTGGCCGATAGGATTCACACATCTTCTGTCTTCGTCAGTCTTCGGCAGAATGTTTCGACATTTAAGGAAAAGTCCACGATACAGCTTTCTGCGCCTTCTGAATTTTCCCAAAGTAGAAATACTTTGTCTAGAACTTGAACATTGTCTGCCGCTGTCCAGACTGCTTTGTCGTCCAACTCAGCAGCTTCTACTTGAAGCTTTTGCCACGAAGGCTTCTCGATCCTTCTCTTGCTGAGTCGTCGTTTTAGTTGATACGGCCTCGTTTTGAACTCTTGGGCCGAATGGTCTTGATGTGTTGACTTGGGCTTGACTTCCACTTTATAGGCCTTTGGGCTTTTTAATCTCAATGTCTTATACACAATTAAACTCAACATTGAACAAACACATTAGTGTAATAAATCAAAGCATTTAAATTTAATGTGTTAGAATATTTTTATCATTACTTAAATAATTTTGTCAAATCAAAATCATGTGGAAAGGTGTTTCAACAAACTCCCCCATTTTGATGTTGGCAAAAATATTCAGTCGAAAAACTCAGTGTTGAGCTCCCCCATGATAGTTGACCTTATTTTATCAAATAACTCCCCCGTAAGGGTTGAGCTACTGACTTAGTTTTACTCTAAACATTTCAAGGTTTAATAGAGTAAGTCTAAGGTCAGTTTTCAGAGATAGGTCGGCTCATGGAACATATTCTATTTAACTCAGTTTTACGCGGAAGGTTTAAATATCAGGGAGCGCTGAGTATGCTTTGTTCAATGAGTTTTAGTTAAGTGGACATATAAGAAGTGGTAAACATGTTTGATCAACACAGCAGACATATAAATTAATATAGACAATGTAGCACAGTTGATTTAATGAAGATGCGTTTTAACAAATTATAATAATCACTTAAGTAAGCATCGCATAAGAGTAGTTAGTATGAAAGAGATGCATATAATTTGTTTTGAATTTAAAGTCAACACAACAGGGTTCACAAAAAAAGAACATAGATATAACGGTTCAAAAATCTAGCTATCCTAGTCAATACAAGTTAAGCTACTTCTTCTTGTAATTAATTTGAACAGGATGATCTATAGCTTTTTGCCTTTGCCCTTGTGTTGCGGCTGACTAACTGAAGCTTGCTGAGTTCTTGGGGCTTGTTCTTTCTCCCCCGTTTTGCCATCATCACATTTGGGAATGAAGGTTTCTTCAATGGCAGCTTGAGTTAGGCGTTTAGAGAATGCCTTTAACTTTCTTGTGCTTTCATTCATTCCGTCAAAGATTGGAACGCCGTCATCCATAATAGCTCGAGGAATACCGATAGATGCGGCACTCAGCATACTCAAAATAGCGGCTTGAGACTTGCCGACCCAGTGCATGGTTTCAGTGAGCATTGCGAAAGCTTGATGAAACATCTTTAGCAAAGATGAATCAAAATACTCACACTGACCGTTGATTTGGCGCACATTGCTGAAAGTCACTCGAGAATACTTCAGAATCTCGTTGGTTTTAAGCTCGTCAGTTGCCATCTCTTGCCTATTTAAGTTCAGCAGACGCACATCCTCGCTAATTTGCTCAATGGAGCATTGGGAGGAGGTGGAAAGTTGGTGATTTGTTTTCTCTTGCTCAGAATGAAGCTGGCTGAAGAGATGATGTACTTCGGCAGAAGTGGCATATGCTGAGTTCGCAGCTGACAATTGATGAATCTGCCCTTGTAGTGAGTTCATGTGGTTTACCATGGTCAGCTGGAGTTCGGCCAGCTTTGTTATAGAGTCCTGCCTGGGCTGTTGAGATTGCAATGAATTCATGACACTCAGAAGATCCTTCAGACCTTTGATCTCAGTTAGAAGCTGAGTGACAGATGAAAGTGAAGTTGTCTCAACATTAGTAGACCCAGCGGCATTGGTACTGGTTTGATGGAGGTCCTGGATAAGAGCTTGAGCTGAGTCAACGATTCTTCGACCAGACTCAGAGGCATTCAAATAGCTTAAGGATCCATAATTTGTTGACCCAGATGCCGGAGGAGGAGTAGAACCGAATAGAGGCGTTGTTTGGTTCTGCTCAACATTAGAAGGCCCAGCATTATCAGCGGCTGGCCCAAAATTAGTGTTGTCAGTAGAAATTGACTGAATCTGATTCTACTCATTGAGTGGGGGAAGTGGAGGATCAGCAGAAAGTGTTGCTTGCTCGGGGTCAGGTAGAAGCTGACTTGATTGTGGAAGCTGAGTAAGTTCAGTATTCACTTGAGCAGGTAATTCCTTGGCTTGCTCAACGTGTTGAGGAGCGGAATCTTCGAGAACTTGTTCGGAATTGATGTGACTTGGAGAAGCGGATAAGTCGGCATGTTCCTTCGGCTGAGAAACAGAGGCTTGATTTTCTGGTAGCTCTAGTTGAGGCATAGGTGGGTTGGAGAAGTATTTAAGATGTACCTCGGTAAGTTCAGTGATCTCATCTCTCAGCGGTGAATCACCCATGAGATCAATAACGGGTGTTCTAAAAGCTTTCTTCTTTCTCAGTCTCTTAAGCTTTGGAGGAGTAGGGTCACACGGAATAGACTCAATGGAGTCAGTGGGCGAGTCTTCCCTTTGAACAGCAGGTGCATTTACTGGGTGCTCAATTTCTTCTTCATCAACCAACTCAGTGTTGATTGGTTCAAGATGCTCATCATCTGCTGGTTCCTCAGTGTCATCTTGACCACTTTCTTCTTCTTCTTCAGACTCATCATCCAGTTCTTCTTCCTCAAACTGTTCCTCCAGTTCTTCCTCGACAAACTGACCACCCAGTTGGTCTTGTTCTTCTTGAGCATCTAACTGTTGCTCAGCGTCAACGTCTTGACTTTGTACATAGTGAGAGTTAGGAGGAACGACGACATCAGTTGGTTGTGCATCGATAGGTCTCAACTCAAAATTGAGCTGCTTCTTCTTCTTCCTTAATGGTTGGTCATCAACCTCTCTTTCTTCTGTTTCAGGCTCAGCTTGTCTGGGTCTTTTCTCAGCTGACCTAGATCCACCCTGTCCTTGTTCAATTTGAGGCTTTGTTCCTTTACATACAAATTTGAGCTTCTTTTGGGTAGAGGCAGCTCCTTTAGAGGTGCTTTGCACAGCTTTCCTCTTTCTTTGTGTTTTGCCCTTTCTAGTCACCACCCCCTCAGCGTTCTGGACAGCTTCCCCTTTTCCTTTCTTTGGCAAAATAGGTAGATCATATGCGAAACTGAATAGGGCAGCAACTGTAATCTCGGTTCCCCGAACTTGGATTTCTGCAATCATGTCCACCTTATGATCCTGGAGGATTCGAGTGATGAAGGAGCCCAGCCTAAGGGTTCCTGTACTTCGTAGAAACCCACCGATTATGAAGATAGGCATGTTTATCGGTGTGTAGGTCAGCATGTGCCATATAAAACACTGCTCAAAATTGGTTGCTGAGTTGGTGCAGTTGATTTTAGGGTAAAGGAAATTTGTCAGTATGTAATGGGCCATCTTTTGATGCTGACCCATGGAGGTACTTGAGATCTCACCTACATGACCCTCAGGTTTACAGAAGGTCTGAATGTAGTCGGTTTTCTCATGGTCACCTGATTTACGAAGTATAGCTCCTTCGTTTTTCAATTGGAACAGTGAGGCAAGGTACGCAGGGTTGATGAAGATGTATTTTCCTCCAACTCTGGAGACCAGGTAGGTCCTGTTATCATCGGCAGCTTTTAGGTTGGCATAGAATTCTCTTACCAGCTCAGGGTAAGTAGCATCTTGAACTGAGAACATCTCGGTCCAACCGTTGTTCTTGATCCACTCACAAAAGGGCTGTTCGGCGTCCACGAATCCTTTTGAGAACCACCGCGATTGGTCAATCTTCCACCCCTTCACACTCTCGAAGACCTGAGTGTAGGTGTGTTCTATTACTTTCTTGCCCTTGTCCTTTTGCTGTTGTTTCCCTTTGGAAGAGGTAGCTTGGACAGCTTGAGCTTTCTTGCTCGGCGTAGTAACTCCAGCGTGATCACGCTGAGTAGGAGAAGTGGGATTGTCATCGGAGCGGTTATGGGAGAGACCGGCACCGGAGATATTTAGAGTGACTTTTGTCATATTCTCAGAGAAGTTTTGGGAAGTTTGGGAATTTTTCGAGAGAGAGTATGAATGCCAAAGATTTCTAAGCGTAAAGAAATGAAAGTGGGAATTCATCCACTATTTATAGAGATGTTGAGTTAATCCAAGGCGTTGGGTTGTCCGTTTTACCTCGAGATTCTCAATCGACAAAGATTCTGGCATTTATGACACATACGACGCGTGTATTTTCTAATTATAGTCTATTCGTCATCCTAGGTGTCTATTTAATTCGCGTGCATTGCATTAAAGTTTCCAACGGATCTTTACTCAGTGTTAGGGATCTCAAACGTTTAAGATTCTAAGTTAGACAATTGTTACGCAAAGGCATAATTCTTATGCTTAGTTGCTCAGCTTAAGATAAACACTCAGCATTTAATAGCATAAGTCATTCAGCATGGTAATTCACTCAGCATGCATACTATACTTAGAATTTATTGAAGAGGATTAAACATACCGATGGCTTCTCTAAGTATGTTGAATTGCTCACGAGCTAGTGGCTTTTTGAAGATATCAGCAAGCTGCTCATCCGTTGGGACATAGGTCAACTTGATCTCACCCCTGAGTACATAGTCTCTAATGAAGTGATGTCTGATGCTGACATGCTTCATCCTCTTGTGCTGGATTGGGTTCTTTGATAGATCAATTGCACTTTTGTTGTCGCATTTGACTTTAATTGTTTTAGTCTGAACGCCATAATCTTCAAGCTGTTGCTTAATCCATAGGACTTGAGCAACACAGCTTCCAGCAGCAATGTACTCAGCTTCAGTGGTTGACAGGGCTACCGACGCCTGCTTCTTGCTGAACCAGGATACAAGACAGCTCCCAAGGAAGTGGCATCCTCCTGAGGTGCTTTTTCGTTCAAGCTTGTCTCGTCCGTAGTCAGCGTCAGTGTATCCAATGAGTGTGAAGTCATGAGTATTGGGATACCACAAACCTGCATTCACTAAGCCTTGCAAATATCTAAGGATTCTTTTTATAGCTATGTAATGAGATTCCTTAGGGTTAGATTGATATCTAGCACAATAACATACCGAGAACTGAATGTCCGGCCTACTGGCAGTTAAGTAAAGTAGAGAACCAATCATACCTCGATACAATCTGCTGTCTACTGACTTACCATTTTCATCAGCGCAGAGGACAGTGTCAGTACCCATTGGGGTAGATATTGACTTACAATTCTCAAGTTCATACTTCTTCAATATCTCCTTAGCATACTTAGTTTGACTGATGAAGATGCCATTTTTCCCTTGTTTGATTTGAAGTCCAAGGAAGAAATTGAGTTCTCTCATCATTGACATTTCAAACTCAGTCTGCATCTGCTTACTAAATTCCTTGAACATTGACTCGTTAGTGGTAGGGCTGTAAATGAGCAGAGCCGCTCATGAGCGGCTCGGTGATCGGCTCGATAAAAGCTCGGCTCGACTCGAATCGATTTGTAAACGAGCCACTCGTGAACATGATTTACTGGCTCGGTTCATAAACGAGCCGAGCTTGAACAGGCCAAAGCTCGGCTCGAAAGCTCGCGAGCAGGCTCGATTAGAACATTTATGAACAAATTTTAGTTTTGTAGAAAACTATATAGTTTTGTGTTAGTTCACAAATATCTAAACTTAATATTATTTTATTTGTTATTACATGAGTTCGTTCACAGACATAATAAATGAGTAATAGACGAACTATTTGTAAGCATCTTATTTATTTATTCACGAACTTTGCTTGTTTATGTACACATTTAAATAGTTATTTGCGATCAAACTTCACAAATATAATTAACGATTTACTCACAAACAATTCATTGTTAGATAATTTTCTTAATGAACAAAGTCCAAAAAGGATTTTGAGCTCGAAACAAGCTCGAAGCTTGGCTCAAGCTCGTTGAGCAAGCCAAAGCTCAGCTCGGGCTCGGCTCGTTACTTTTATAGCAAGCTCGGCTCGGGCTCGAGCACGTTAATTTTATAGCGAGCAGAGCTTGAACAGGCCAAAGCTCGGCTCGGCTCGGCTCGTTTACAGCCCTAGTTAGTGGCACCAAAAATAATGTCATCAACATATATTTGAGCCAGTAGGGTATCTTTACCCTTTCTCTCAATGAATAAGGTTGTATCAGCTTTACCTCTGACATAATTTCTAGTCAGCAGGAAACTGGTCAGCCTCTCATACCAAGCACGTGGTGCTTGCTTGAGGCCATACATAGCCTTTTTGAGTTTATAAACACGGTTTGGGAATTTGGGGTGCTCAAACCCAGGAGGTTGATTAACATAAACTTCCTCGCTTATAACTCCATCAAGGAATGCACTCTTAACATCCATTTGAAACAATTTAAAGTTCATGTAAGATGCATATGCACATAAAATTCTTATAGCCTCTAGCCTTGCCACTGGGGCGAAGGTCTCACCGTAGTCAATACCTTCTTGCTGACTGTAGCCCTGAGCTACGAGTCTTGCCTTGTTTCTGACCACGTTCCTTTGTTCATCCAGCTTGTTGCGGAAGACCCATCTTGTTCCTATGGTCTTCTGGCTTCTTGGTTTTGGCACTAGATCCCATACTTCATTTCGTCCGAACTGATCAAGTTCTTCTTGCATTGCATTCATCCAGAATTCATCATACTCAGCTTCAGCGAAATTCTTTGGTTCCTGGATTGAGACGAATGCTACGTTGCTGAGGTATCTCCTGAGTTGATTTCTCGTCATCAGGGTGTTCTCAGCGGCATCAAGAATGACACTCTCTGAGTGACATCTTAGTATCCTAATCTCCTTTGGTAGATTAATGTCTTGCGCTGGTTGTGTTTCAACAATCTCTGCATGTGTAGATTGGTCAGTGAAAGTAATTTGAGTTTCACTTTTACCTTTGGTCAGCCCTTGAGGAAATGACTCAGCGGCTGTTTCTTGGTCAGCGGGTGCTAAGTGTGGGTCATCCTCGGTCAGCGGCTGGTATCTACCTGCAGGGTTAGTTTCATCGAACTCAACATGTACTGACTCTTCTAAGACTTGAGTTCGTTTATTGAAAACTCTGTATGCTTTGCTGTTTGTTGAGTAGCCTAAAAAATAGCTTCATCAGCTTTTGAGTCAAACTTAGCTAGGCTATCTTTGGTATTTAAGATAAAACATTTACAGCCAAAGGCACGAAAGTATCCAATATTGGGCTTTCGTCCTTTCCAAAGTTCGTAGGGGGTTTTCTTTAATATAGGTCTAACTAGAGACCTATTAAGAATATAGCATGCTGTGTTAACAGCTTCTCCCCAAAAGTACTTTGGAAGCCTATGCTCACTCAGCATTGTCCTGACTATTTCAACCAAGGTTCTGTTTTTCCTTTCAACAACCCCATTTTGTTGAGGCGTTCTAGGAGCAGAGAAATTATGGTTAATGCCGTTGGTTTCACAGAATTCAACAAACTGTTGGTTCTTGAATTCTCCACCATTATCACTTCGGATGTGAGCTAACTTAAGGTCTTTATTATTTTCAAGTTTTCTTACTAAATTTGAAAACGTCTCAACGGTTTCATCCTTGCTACTCAGCAAGATGATCCAAGTGTACCGAGAAAAATCATCTACAATGACCAAGGAAAATCTTCTTCCACCCAAGCTCAGCGGTTGGACTGGACCGAAGAGATCCAAGTGTAGTAACTCTAATGGACGCTTAGTTGAGATAATGTTTTTACTATGAAAAGATTGTTTGGTTTGTTTTCCAGCTTGGCAAGCGTGGCATAATTGATCTTTTTCAAATTTAAGTTCTGGCAGTCCCTCAACCAATTGCTTTCTTAGTAATTTGGCCAGGAGGTCCATGCTTACATGACCAAGTCTCTTGTGCCATAGCCAGGAATTTTCTTCCTTTGACACTAAGCATATAGTTTTTGAAAACTTCTTTTCTAAGTTCAGCATAAAGACATTATCAATACGAGGGGCAGTTAAAATTAACTCATTTGTTTTACCCTCGAATATTTTACATCCAGTGTCATCAAATATAACTTTGCTCCCATTGTCACATAGCTGAGCTACGCTGAGTAAGTTATATTTGAGTCCGCTGACTAGGGAGACTGACTCAATAGTAGGATTACCACCAATGGTTCCTGACCCTACTATCTTACCCTTATTGTTGTCTCCAAAACTTACACTTCCTCCTCGTTTACGCACAAACGTGATGAACTGAGTTTCATCACCAGTCATATGCCTCGAGCATGCGCTGTCAATGTACCACATCTTTGACTTCTCAGCACACCTCAGGCTTACCTGCAATATAGCTAGTTGCTTTTAGGTACCCAATTCTTTTTGGGTCCTTGCTTGTTAGGTTCAACAGGTAAAGCATCATATTTCATTTTATGATGACATACTTGGACAGTATGTCCATTCTTTCTACAGAAGTCACAGCTGACCTTCCATTTAGGATGTCTCACTGACTGGTCAGCACCCTAGTGCTAAGCGTGCCAGCACACCTTTGTGGTGTGTCCTTTCTTCCCACAGAAGTCACACTGGACATTCCGCTGAGGATTCCATCTCTGCTGACTAGTACTTCTGTACTCAGTGTTCAGAGGAATATTTCTCTTATTCGGAACCTTAAGTTGGTTCTGAATTGATGTGACGTCCTTTCTCACTTTCTTAGAATCTGATTGGACCTCAGTGACAAACTTTTGCATAATTTCTACATTACTATGCAAAATTGAAGTGTCCTGGAGAATATATCGAAGGTCACTCAGTTTGACCTCCTCAACCTCGTCACATCGCCTGCTGAGTGCTCTAACCTTTTTATTACACTTTTTGACAAGTGTGTAGAGGTCACTCAGGGCATTAACCATCTCATTTCTGAGCAAGGGTAGTGATATTACCTCAGTTGAGTGTTCCTCATCGTCAGATGCAATGGAGGGGTCAGCATGCTCAGAAACACACGGCTCAGCAAGCTCATCTGCCATGAAGCAGATTTTTGCTGACTCAGTGGCATCAGCTTCAGATGATGATGAATCATCACTATCACTCCAGGTTGCCATCATTGCCTTCTTGCCGTTCTTCCTTTCTTTCCTTAGCGTGGGACAGCTTGACTTGATATGGCCAGATTGATGACATTCAAAGCATGTAATGGGCTTTGAACTGTCCTTCTTGTACTTGCTGTCGCTAGAGTCAGCTTTGTACTTATCAAACTTCTTGTAAGGCTTCTTGGAATATTTGTCATTCTTTTTGAACATCATTTTCATCTTTCTAGTGAACATAGCCATTTCTTCATCGTCTGTTGAGCTCCCATCAGTGGAGTCAGCTTTCATGACAAGAGACTTTTGCTTCTTGTCTTCAGACTTTTCCTTCACTTCAAAATTCTTTATTGAGATCTCATGGGTCAGCAGTGAGCCAATGAGTTCATCATACTTGTAGGTGGTTAAGTCTTGAGCTTCCTCAACAGCAGTTTTCTTTGCTTGCCAACTTTTAGGAAGACTCCTAAGAATCTTCTTGACTTGCTCTTCCTCAGTGAAGATCTTTCCAAGTCTCTTGAGCTCGTTGATTATGTTTGTGAACCTTGCGTTCATGTCTGAGATTCCTTCATCATCGTTCATTTCAAACAGCTCGTACAACCTCATGTGCTGGTTGACTTTGGATTCCTTCACCTTGTTGGTTCCTTTTAGGTAACCTCTAGCTTCTTCCAGATCTCCTGCGCTGACTCACAACCTGAAATCTTATTGTATTCTGCAGCATCTAACGCACAGTGAAGCATGTTTATAGCCGAAGCATGATTTTGTAGCTTCTTGAGATCATCCTCTGTCCATCTAGTCTCAGCTTTGACAACCGTTTGGCCATCAATAGTTTCAACAGGAACAAATGGGCCTTGGACTATAGATAGCCATGCGCTCATGTTTGTTGCCTGAATGAAATTTTTCATTCTATTCTTCCAAAAGGTATAGTTAGACCCGAAGAATAGAGGATGCCGAGTTATGGACAGACCCTTAGGTAAAATCTGAGTTATCAGATTTCCTGGGAGAAACCGAGTGCTGTTCTCAGCCATAGTGGGGATCAGCTCAAGGTAGTTAAACCTTGCACAGTGAGCTTTTAGGCTCTGATACCACTTGTTGGTCCCTTATAACGTGACAAGTTAGTTCCAAGGGGGGGATAGGAACTATTTAAAATTTTGTCCGTTAAGGCTGACTTCTTTTCTTATGAAAAGGTTTACACAGCGTCACTAAGTAGATTCAAGACACAAGCTTAGTCAACTTGTGACTAAGTCTGCTTCTTTACTTGAGTCAGGCAATAGCACTTAGAGTCTATTCCTGAACTCAGCTTCTTAGTAAACTTAACTCAGCGTGAGTTCTTTACTTAGTCAGTTTTCATAGCAAGCAATATATATTAAAGGAGTTTAAGGGTTAGAAAGATATTACTCAGCAGACTTATCCTGGTTCGGCCTCTCCGCCTACGTCCAGTCCCCGGAACTCGTTTCGAGCTTTTTGAATTCTAAACTGAGCTCTTTAAAGGTAGAGCACAAAACCTTTTACAAATAGAAGCTGAGTATAACAAGAGTACCTTCCTCTATACCTCTACTCACTCCTATATCTACGCTGAGTACTGTAACCGAGTACTCAGCCTCTCCTTTCTATTCTTCTAGAAATGATAAAGTGTTTTTCCTAAACAACGATTGCTAAGACACTTTAGATGATTGGAAATCACTCTAGACTTTTACACAAAGATTAAGAATTGGTGTAAGGTATTTTTGCTTTGCTTTTTTCACAGAAACTTCAAGTATGAATTTGGTCAGCGTTTCGACTAGTTGAAGTTCTGTATCGATTGAAGCAAATGGATGGCCTTTATATAGTGACACTTGAGGCACCTGGTCATTTCGAATTTCGAAATAACCGTTGGAGGGAAACGGCTTCATGTCGTTGTCACTCTAGGCGTGCTCAGAGTCGTTGGCCAATAGGATTCACGCATCTTCTGTCTTCGTCAGTCTTCGGCAGAATGTTTCGACATTTAAGGAAAAGTCCACAAGACAGCTTTCTGCGCCTTCTGAATTTTTCCCAAAGTAGAAATACTTTGTCTAGAAGTTGAACATTGTCTGCCGCTGCCCAGACTGCTTTGTCGTCCAACTCAGCAGCTTCTACTTGAAGCTTTTGCCACGAAGGCTTCTCGATCCTTCTCTTGCTGAGTCGTCGTTTTAGTTGATACGGCCTCGTTTTGAACTCTTGGGCTGAATGGTCTTGATGTGTTGACTTGGGCTTGACTTCCACTTTATGGGCCTTTGGGATTTTTAATCTCAATGTCTTATACACAATTAAACTCAACATTGAACAAACACATTAGTGTAATAAATCAAAGCATTTAAATTTAATGTGTTAGAATATTTTTATCATTACTTAAATAATTTTGTCAAATCAAAATCATGTGGAAATGTGTTTCAACAGTTTCTTTCTTCTTATTACCATCAAAGAAATGGTTATTCTACGTTATTTCCTTCATTTTTCCCAGTTTATCATATTGTTATTGTCGCTTTTAAGGGTGAAAGGCGCGAAAAATGTAAGTATCTGTTGTTTTTTCTGCGTTTTTTCATGAATACACTTCGCGTAGTCGATGATTTCGCGAAGATTTGCGAAGAGAAAGAGCCTGAAACGTGACGATCTACTTCGTGAATCGATGATTTCGCGAATATCTGCGAAGAGAAAAAGCCTGAAACGTGTGGATCTACTTCGCGATTCGATTAGTTCGCGAAGTCTGCGAGTAGAAAAGTTCATGATTTGACTCGCAGATTTCGCGAAAGCATCGATCTGCAACATAGATCATCATGTTTCAGACCTCGCATACCTCGCGAAAACATCGATTAGCGAAGTAAAATCACCTATTTCGCTGCACATTTACATTCGCATGCTTCGCTAATCCTCATTTCGCGAAGCAAAAATCGTCTTTTTCCCTGCCTAACACGATTAATTTTTTCTAAAGGTGGTTGATTACATAACATCCCTTTCTAGAAGGCGACGTATTGGGCTGCAGGGGAGATAACTTTCCTTCCTGTAAAGGGAGAAATTTCCCTCAAGATTGGCACATTCACTCCTAAAATGGTTGGTTAGGAGAGATTGTGCCAATCTTGGTGTGCGCTATGGGACACATCCATCCCAAAAGGTTTGGACTTCCATTTCTCATCCCAAAAGGTCCGGACTCATCCGTTTCAAAATTGGTACCGGATTAGTTAGGTTCACTTTGAAATGATTTGTTAGGAGTTTATTGTGGCAATCTTGTTGTAAAATTTGATAATGTTATGATTTTAATGTTAGAATACGTCGTTGTTTGCCATTTTTTTGTTATATACCACTTCGTGAATTAGCTTCAAAACACATCCAGGCTTCGTATATGCGAATTAAATTCATCAAGTAAACCAAACTTTAGCTTCGCAGGCTTCGAATTTGCTAATTAAATTCATCAAATAAACCCAAACATTAGCTTCGCAGACTTCGCATAATATGGAATCTGCGAAGTCAGACGGGAGGGGTCGAGACGCGCGTAAATATTGAGGGTATTATGGGAAAGTCACATAAAATCAATATAGATATATAGTAAGTTAAGTAAATAAGTTAAATATGTAAATGGACCTCCCATTTGACACATTTTAATTAACCCTTGAAAATTTGTCTTGCTCTTTCTCTTGGTTTTCTGGCTCGTCACCGCCTCCTCCTACATTTTTTTTTGTTAAAATTCAATAATTTATTGATATAAAATAAAATTCACTAGTTCATCCAAAAGAATCACTAACTTTTTAAAATTAATTTTAAATTTTAGCCACTATTGGTAGAAATTACCCTGTTTTATGAGATACTCGGCTAGTAATAGTTACTGAAAATTCACAATATATTCGGTCAACTAATTCCACTTCTAAATGCAAAAGACCAGGAATATTTTATTAATTATGGCCCAGTGTGAAATTAATTTCTTTTTATTGTACATACATACCAGATCTTGAGAATTCATGCCCAGAATATGGAAGGTTTTTTTTTTTTTTTTATGAATTTAAATCTAACATTAATCAGAGCCAGAGTTGTAAAAGACGCTAGACGCTAGTCAGACGGACAGAATCTTTAGAGATTAATCGGGATTAATCAGATTTTTTATTTTTTATATTTTTTATTAAAGAAAGTATTATATAAATACAATTAAAATATAGATTATACTATGTAAAAATAATAATATAAAATATTTACGATAAAAAAACATATATATATATATATTAATATAGTTTACATTAATGTGCTTAAAAAAATAAAAAATTGATCAATAAAATAAAATTAATATTCATAAAAATACCTTTAATAGTTTTTCTTTGTTATTTAATATTTTATTTAAAATTAAAAACATTGAAATAAAATTTAAGGGCCAATTTTTTTTAAAAGGGTCACATGGAACTGTCTGGGAGCCGCCTCGGACCGCCTAGGACCGCCTTAGACTGCCCATGAGGCCAAAAATCGGTCAACCGATTTATACCGGTCGACTGTGAAAATCAGGACGGTGTTCTAAAAATCCCCGCCTTGACCAATTTTTAGAACACTGATTAGAGCCTTGCAACATCATTACAAACTGGGCCTAAATACTAGAAGGCAATCCTCAATGAAAATCAAAGGAGAATTAATGTCCTCAGCCGATACCGCCATCTGATGAACCGGTACATTCCCCTCCCTATATATGAAATTAAAGGTACAAAATTCAAAATCGGAACTAAGATCTAAAAACATTATCATACAGGAAACACAATGATGCTTGAGGGACATGTTTTTGCAATAAAGTATCAATAACTATTTGGGCATCTGCCTCAATGCAAATGCAAGGAAAAAAACAGTCGCGAGCTAGTTGAAGCCCCGCCATGATACTAGGATTATTGCCCAAACATGAAGAAAGAAAAGTGCCTCAAGGCAAATACTTGACTTTAAGGATTCAGCTAACCAACATATTAGGACTAGATATCAACTTCCATCCTTACTTGCCCAGGAGAGAAAGATTAAACAAATGTAAATCAGGAAAACCAAGACCTTCTTGCACTTTGCCTTTACAGCCTAATCAAACCAATGGATGTCCTTTCTCCCGTCTATTTTGCGAACTCCACTAGAAAGAGTTCATCATTTTCTGCAAATCATTGTAGATAGAAACAGGTAACAGAAAAGTACTCATGCTAAAAGTAGGCAAAGTCAGTGCAGTCGACTTAATCAACACTTCCTTCCCTGCATTAGACAAGAAACGAAACCCCAACAACTAAATCGTTTCCTTAATCTATCAATTATAAACAAGACGATATTTCACTTTGATCTGCTAACAAGTGAAGGTAAGCCTAGATATCTGTCAATATATATAGGAGCGAAAACATTCAACAAAGCACACACATTTGTCTGAAGCTCAGCCCGAACATTTGTACTAAAGAAAATCTCTGACTTATTAAGGTTAATAGTCTAACCTGAAGCATGTTCACAGTCTTTTAGAATATCCACCTACCTTTGCTTTGTCCATGGAGGTGCCAAAGAATAAAAAGCTAACATCAGCAAAAAACACAAATGTGCGACTGAAGGAGCACCTCGGCACACCTTACAGCGTTGGATTAAATTATCAGACTCAACCTTGTACATCATTTTAGATAAAACTTCAGCATATAGAATGAATAAATATGGAGAGTGGATCTTGATGTCTCAATCCTCTGCCAGGATTAATAGGACCAACCAGATCTCCATTAACACACACGGAATAAGAAACAATAGTTACACACAACATAATCCACTTAACATCAAATCCCAGATGGGTAAGGAAAGCTTCAAGGACCTCCAATCCACTCTATCATAGGCTTTACTGATATCTATTCTTAAAGCAACAATCCATGTATTTCCCCTATTATTACGTTTCATAGAATGCAATGACTCAAACGCAATTTAGACACTATCAATAATGGACCGGCCAGGCACAAAAGTAGATTGGCTCTCACTAATAATAGCAAGTAAGATGACTTTCAACCGATTTGCTAAAACCTTAGGAATAACCTTACACAACACGTTCCAAAGGGAGATCGGTTTGAGATATTTCATATTTTTAAAGGACTCGCATTTCAGTATAAACACAATGATTGTGTCATTAAGATTCGCAGGGAATTAAAATCGATTAAGCCAACCCACACAAGTTGAGAACACACCAGGACCAATATAATTCCAGAAATGTTGAAAAATCTCGGATTAAGCCCATCTGGCCTTGGAGATTTATCCGGAGCCATCTGAAGCATAGTGAGTTCATTAGTCATAACCATATCAATGATATTAACAGTATCAGACACTAGAGTATTGGAGGGAGCAAATAACGTATTAAAATAAGAACTTACATGCTCTCTTATCCCAATAGGATCATCTAATGTAGTCCTCTAATCATCAATAAGTGCTATAATATGGTTTTGTTTATGACATGCTTAAACACACGAATGGAAATACATTGTGTTGAGATATCCTTCCTTTAACTAGAACGTCTTGGCTCGCTATTTCTAGTGCAGTTTGTCTTGTCCAAGGAGAGTATTGAGGCTCCATTTTGCTTTGAAAAACTTATGAACCAAAACTGGATCCTCCT
The DNA here is from genome assembly GCF_963576675.1 of Euphorbia lathyris. NCBI lineage: Eukaryota > Viridiplantae > Streptophyta > Magnoliopsida > Malpighiales > Euphorbiaceae > Euphorbia > Euphorbia lathyris. Next base: position 25,909,955 of record NC_088910.1, on the reverse strand, counting down.
TATCCCTCAGGCTACTAATAATGCATTTCAGTTTTGCGATCCTGGAACAAAATTGTTTGCAAAAATTATTTCCCCACTACTCCATAGATTATGAGCAAGTTAAGAGTTTGGATATCAGTGACTTGTATAATTAGCCGTCCAAGACAAAGAAACGAGATCAGCAAACCCGAGCTCTTTAAACCATGCTAACTCATACCTAAATTTAGATTTTTTTTCTAAAATAAACCCGATCAACTAGGCAGACCAAAATTGGAAGATGATCGAAGTAACCTGATGTGAACGTAGTGAGGTCATAGGTTTCAAACCTGCTCAGCCAATCAGCACTAAAAATGCCCATTTTAATTTCTATCGGACCCAATAACTTGTGTCGTGACTTCGTTCCCAGGTAAAGAGAATTCCATCAAGCTTCAACTTAAACAACCGGCAATCCATAAAAGCCCGTCTAAAATTTTGCATCAGATAGCCAGGGTACACCGCTCCTCCTCTCTTTTCAGCACTTTCCATGATACAATTGAAATCTCCTAAGATTACCCATAGAAGCACATCATTTCTTCCTATATTCCATAATAAATTCCATGATTCAGCATGTTTAGTATGATAAACCAATCAATAGAACCCAACACATCTCCAATCCCCATTATTCAAATCCTTTATGACCCAATCAATATGATGGTTAGAGAATGAAGACAAAACAATATCCACACCTTCCCTCCACAAAACCATGAATCCTCCACTCATGCCCCAGTAATCAACCACAAAACAACCTCCAAATTTTAATTTTTGTTTAATAAAGTCTATATGAGTATGATCAACTAAAGTTTCCATAAGGAAAATAACATCCGGGTGGTGTGAATTCACTAACTCACCCAACGACTGAACTGCATGAGGATTTACCAAGCCTTAGCAGTTCCAACTTAGGAAATTCATGGCTCCCAATGGGCCTGCTCAAGAGGTCGCATCGAAACTGAACCCAAAGTGGGCTCCTAATCCCTAGACAAATAAAAAATCTCACTCATAACATTTGTTTGGCATGTTTGGCCAACAACATTACTATTGTGCGGACATAATTCTGAAATCTGGTCCGACCCAGTAACAGAGTCCTCCCGTCTATGCTTGCAATCATCTTGGAGTCCCATGCCCGACTCCTCTTTAAATTCTATGCTCTCAGCAGTCCCACTCAATAGTCCAACTGGGCTATTGGCCCAGCCCACCTTTAATATGGAAGGTATCCCACCAGATTCGCAGGCTATAGGATTGGCTATAGATTGAGGAAATAAAAATGTATCAGATATGGATTTCCCTCTCATCTCTCCTATTTTTGAGGGATTTTGGAAACAGAAGTAGAGTCTGCTTCGGGTATATGACTTCTAAAAATCTTACTACCCCCTACAGCTCCTCCAGCCACACTGCCACTCCTGCCTCCCTCAACCACTGTGCTCCACTTTGATCCCCGACCTCTCGTGTTGAAGCTTTTAACCATCTGCCCCATTCCTTCGGGTTTCTTTAGCTCAATTTTGAAACAATTTGTCAGAGAATTGGTGATAATGGCCTTGTATACCACAAATATAGCAAAACATACCCAATCGTTCATACTTGAAGTTGATAAATGACCATGCGTTCTGTGCCAGTGAATCTTCTTAAATCATTTCAAAGGTTTCTAAACATCGACCAGAACTCTAATTCTCAAATACTAACCTCACACTCCCACATTATTGTTTGGGTCATAATCCTGAAACTTTCCTTGAAAATCACCAAACTACTTCCCTATAATCTCTGCTATATGACTTGGAGGTAAGTCGTGTATTTGAATCCACATCGACATGAAGGAAAATAGGCTAACGTATAGCAGCGGAAATATAAAAATTTTAACCTATTTCCATTAACCCCAAGATCCGTTAATCGTTATTTCATATAAAGAGGGATAAGAGAAATACCTTTCAGAAGTTCTATCTACCGTTGCAAACGAAGTGCCCACAACTCTTACTTTGAGTTCCCGAGCACAAAACAAAACAATGGAAGATCAAGTTAGAATCAACCGTTTATAACAACCAAAGTAGATTGTCTCTAATTAATCAACACAAGATCAAGGATAAAGAGAAAGAGATGAAAATCAATTGAACGGAAGGAAGCGGTAGAAAATCTCGTCCTCGAGCAAGGGGGTCGAAATTCTCTCTCTTGAATTGCTTAGGGTTATTTCGAAAATAGCATGTAGGGGGTATTTATAATCTCTTGTATCTAATCCCTAGTTAGATAGAATTAGGTTACTGAATAAGAATTTAATTCGGAATAGAATTCTTAATTATTATCTATTAATATGTCTAAATATAAAAGATAATAATAATAACCTTATTGGATAATAATGGGAGTAATTTAATCTAATAAAAACTCCTAACTTATTTATCCTTTAATTAATTTAATTCATAATCCCAATCTAATTAGAATTGATAAAATCAAATTAATTATTTATGTATCTAATATACATAAAATCGCCCCCCTAATAATTGGGCCTTATTGGGCTCAATTGGGCTTCCGTCAATTAATTAACATCTGTCTCTCTTTTGGGTTCCAAGTCTTATCTGTGACCCATTAGGTTCTTATCGCTTCTAGCCGTATGCAACTATTAAATTAATTTTCAAAGAATTATATTTAATCTTTGCATAACGGAATGATGTACAAAGTATGTGATTAGCAAGTCCGTAATCATTCCCCCAGAGCTATAAGAAGACATGTTGATTCTGTCGTTGACCTTTTCGTATTAGTTACAGTATAATTCGATCCTTTATCAACTACATCCTTGAACTGAATCTTATGACTATGGATAATGTCAAGTCACATATAGCGAGACGTTCGTTTTACTTGTACAGGCCGAGTCAACTCCAATTAGATAGGTTAAGAGAAATCTGCATTTCAATCTTAAGCTATCACCTTGCAAGGATTTAGAGTCAAGTCTTCTACAAGCGATCCATGGACATATCTCCCATTTATCGGGAGTGATAAATGCTCAATCCAATGTATAACTATCCCGTAATTACTTCCTGTGATACCCAACGTTTGCTGTTCACACCCCAGAGTCATCTCTGTTAAGGATCGTGTTACAACAGGATCAAAGCGTCACATTCCGTAATCCAGAATGACCAATTAACATTCCTTTGAGTCTGAGGATTATTTATACCTATTAATACCAATGAGATGAACAGGTGACAAGGATGAATCTACCCATCCTGTTATCTCAAGTCGGGTCCCCAATCCTAATGAACTTCTTTTTATCGGATCCATGTAACTGTCCAGATATCTGTATATATGAAGCTTGTGAGATCAGCTGTTGGATAGAAGACATTGTTGCATGCAAGTCTCAACAGTGATATATCAATCCTAAACATATCACTTGACTTGGGGTGGTTTTAAGTTTATTAGTTTATTATAAAGTTTTGTCTCACTTCATGTTTGTATGAACACTTTATAATCACTTTAAACAAACTTACGGATTTCCTTTTATTAGACTTTATTTAGTTCTTAAAAGGGATTGCCTTTATATAGTTATAAAACATATATCTCATTAAAACAAATGATATAAAGAACACTTCATTTACATTAAGTTTGTATCCTAGAACAATTGTCTATAGGACACTAAACCCCAACATACTCCCACTTGGACTAAAGCCAATTGTTTCTATAACTTATCCCAGTAGAAGTTAGATGACGATCATGTACTTTCTGGGTTAAGGGCTTTGTCAACGGATCTTAAACGTTGTCCTTTGTAGGTACTCTTTCTATTCTCACATCTCCTCTTGCCACAATTTCTCTTACAATGTGGTATCGCTTTAGGTAATGCTTGGATGCATTATGAGACCGTGGTTCCTTTGCTTGCGCTCCATTGTTATCACAGTACAGTGTAATGGGATTTACAATGTCAGGCACCACACCAAGTTCAGTAATGAACTTCCTAATCCAAACCGCTTCCTTTGCTGCTTCCGCAGCAGTGATATACTCTGACTCGGTCGTAGAGAAAGCTACGCTTCCTTGCTTTGAACTCTTCCAGCTGACCGTGCCCCCATTCAAGATAAACAGGTATCCTGATTGGGATTTAAAATCATTCTCATCTGTGAGATGACTTGCATCTGAAAATCCTTCTATTTTCAGATCCCCTTCTCCGTACACTAGGAACATATCTTTAGTTCTTCTCAAGCACTTAAGAATGTTTTTGACGGCAATCCAGTGCTCGTCTCCTGGATTTCCTTGGTAACAACTCGTTATACTTAACGCGAACTCTACGTCAGGTCTAGTGCATAGCATAGCATACATAATCGAACTGATTGCGCTGGCGTACGGGACTACAACCATGCGCTTCTTATCATCATCGGTTTTAGGACATTGATGATTGTTTAACTTTACTCCATGTATCATGGGTAAGTTACCTCATTTCGATTCAAGCATGCTAAACCGCTTTAGCACCTTTTCGATGTATGTAGCCTGTGAAAGACCAAGCAGTCTTCTTGATCTATCTCTGTAGATCTTTATACCAAGTATATAAGTTGCTTCACCAATGTCTTTCATTGAGAAGTTACCAGATAACCATACTTTTACTGACTTTAGTAGAGCTACGTCATTTCCCATTAATAATATATCATCCACATATAATATCAGAAATGCTACAGAGCTCCCACTTGCTTTCTTGTAAATGCAAGCTTCTTCGCAATTTTGTTCGAAACCAAATTGTTTTATGGTTTCGTCAAAACGCTTGTTCCAGCTTCTAGATGCTTGCTTGAGTCCATAAATGGATCTCTGAAGTTTGCAAACCTTGTTTGCATCCTTTGATATGAAACCTTCAGGTTGCATCATATATACATCCTCAAGCAGGTTTTCGTTTAGGAAAGCTGTTTTCACATCCATTTGCCAAATCTCATAATCGTAGTGAGCGGCAATAGCAAGCATTATTCTGATTGATTTGGACATAGCCACATGAGAGAAAGTTTCGTCATAATCAATTCCTTGCTTCTGACGATATCCTTTCGTTACTAACCTAGCTTTGTAAGTGCTAACCTTTCCATCCATGTCAGTCTTCTTTTTGAAGATCCATCTGCACCCAATGGGTTTTATCCCTTCGGGTGGATCAACCAAAGTCCACACTTGGTTGGTGTACATGGAATCCATCTCAGAATCCATGGCTTCAAGCCATGCTTTAGAATCTGGACTGTTAAGAGCCTCTTCGTAGTTTTCGGGTTCGTCGTCTAACACGGGAACCTCATCATCATCTCCCACTAGAAAACCATATCTAATAGGGAGTTCACGAACTCTTTGTGATCTACGAAGGGGTGGCACTTGAGTCTCATCTAATGGGACTGCATCGGGTTCCTCAACCGCTTCTGTTGTTTCAGTTGGTGTTTTTTGTTCATGAACTTCATCAAGTTCAATCATGCTTCCCTTTTCTGTGTCTTCGAGAAACTCTTTCTCTAAGAAGGTTGCGTGCTTGGATACTATTACTTTCTGATCATCTGGATGATAGAAGTAATATCCCACAGTTTCCTTAGGGTATCCAATGAAGGAACATTTATCAGATTTAGAATCTAGTTTTTCGGACGCAATGCGTTTGATAAATGCTGAACAACCCCATATTCTCATGAATGAGAACACGAGTTTCCTACCAACGAACAATTCATATGGTGTGGAACTAGCGGATTTAGTTGGTACTCGATTTAGGGTGAAGAGGACGGTTTCTAAGGCATAGCCCCAGAATGTCTTTGGAAGTAATGCTATGCTCATCATGGATCGTACCATATCTAGTAGGGTACGGTTCCTCCTCTCGGATACACCATTGTGTTGTGGTGTATAGGGAGGTGTCCATTGTGAGCATATCCCACATTCAGTTAGATAATTCAGAAAATCATCTGAAAGATATTCGCCACCTCGATCGGATCGAAGTGTCTTTATTTTCTTTCCTAATTGATTTTCTACTTCATTCTTGAAGCATTTGAATTTCTCAAAAGCTTCAGACTTGTGCCTCATCAAGTAGATATAACCATATCGGGTATGGTCGTCTATGAAGCTTATGAAGTATCTGAATCCTCCTCTTGCTTGGACTGACATAAGACCGCATACATCTGAATGAATAAGTCCTAGAGTGTCTGATACACGCTCACCTTTATTGCTAAAGGGTGTCTTTGTCATTTTACCTTTTTAAACATGCTTCGTATGTTTCCAATGATTCCGGATCAATTGAATTTATAAGCCCATCTTGATGTAGCTTAAGCATGCGTCTTTTGTTTATATGGCCTAAACGACAATGCCACAAGAAAGTTGAATTATCTAGCTTATGTCTTTTGTTATCAATTGCGTAAAACAGAAATTTTGTCATCTAACACATAAATCCCATTTTGTGATATTCCTGAAAAATAGAAAATCGAATCTCTATAAAAATCGCAATGTTTGTCTTTTATTGAAATATGAAAACCGTCGTCACTAATAAAAATAATGTTACGAGACATTTGTGGAACGTACAAACAGTTCCTTAATTCTATTACAAGCCCAGAGGGCAAATTTAAAACATAATCTCCAATTGCGAGGGCGGCAACTCTTGCTCCATTTCCTACTCGCAAGTTTATGCTTCCTTTCTTTAATTCCTTAGTCTGATTTAGTTCCTGCATATTTGTACAAATATGAGATCCACATCCAGTATCAAGTACCCAAGATTCAGACTGTGAAATTGTATTTATTTCAATATAAAACATACCAGATGTTGAGGTCCCGGCGTCTCCCTTCTTGAGGGTAGCTAGGTAGAGCAAACAATTTCTCTTCCAATGCCCCACTTCACCACAATAGTGGCACTTGCCTTTGGGCTTCTTCACTTCCTTTCCCTTTGTTTCGGTGAGCATGGCCTCCTTGCCTTTATTAGGATGGTTTGGATTGGGAGAGATCCCTTTCCTCTTCTTTGATCCTTCAATAGCAAGGGCCGGTATCTCCTCATTTTCTTTTATATTGGGCTCGACTGTCTCGAGCATATTTGCAAGCTCTTCAAGAGAGGTTTGCAAGCCACTCACTTGGTAGTTCATGATGAACTACGAGTAACTCTCGGGGAGGGACTGAAGAAGTAAGTTCTCATTTAGTTCACGGTCCATCGCATCTCCAATACTAGAAAACTTGGTGATAAGGCTAATCATCTTGGCACAATGCGCCATTACAGATGTGCCCACCTGAATCTTGCATCTATATAACTGCTTTGTTGTTTCGAAGCGTTCGCACCGAGTTTGATTCACAAATAACTCTTTTAGGTGCTTGACCATGGAATAGGCATCCATATCTGCATGTTGCCTTTTCAATTTCGGTGTCATAGATGCAAGTATGATGTCTCCTGCTTGATCGTCATCAGCCTTATGCTTCAAGTAAGCATAAAATTCTTGGTAAGGAGCACCATCCATTGGGTAAGGGGGTATCGGTGTATCAAGTACATACCATTTCTTCTCGAACTTCAAAACAATTTTGAGGTTGCGATACCAGTCGGTGAAATTTGAACTGTTCAACTTGTTATCGGTAAGTATGTTTTGCAGATTGGTGTTAGTCATGATTTTAAGAGTGATTAATTAAACCTATTAAACCTGAGAGTGAGAAAGAGTAAACGTATGTTATTCATTTGCTTTAAAGTATATCAATCTAAAATTATAGGCCTTTTAGTTTATTTTAGATTGCTCCCACTATTTTGCCAAATTAATAGCCCTCCATATTAATTCGAAGAATTTCACAAATCCTTTAGTGAGCTAGGATCCTAACTCCTGAGATTTCACCTTGAGTTTGCTCAACAAGCTAGTCTCATTCGTTAGGTAGATTCATGTAATCAATCACATCTTTAATGTGATTCCTAGGTTATTGGGTTACTAACCACATTAGTAAATAATATGCTATTCATATTAAACCCAACCATATTGCCCATTAGTTTATGACAACACGAGTTTGCTCATCCAATTATCATAATCTAATTTAAGTATTAGCCCATATTCATGAAAAATGATTTTCGATAATTCAGGTGTTACCGTAAGACCCCGAGCTTGAGTTTGCTCAACAACCCAAAGGCCCCCAGTACTTCCGGCTGAATTATAATATTAGGGAGGGGCAACTGATTTTAATAACTTGCTTATTTACTTAACTTTTAGTGAGTGATTTTATTTTAGGTCTCATAATCTAACTTAGTCTTGATTTGCTTTAGCATACATCAGACACATACATTGGCGTTATGGACATATTATCTAAATTATTCCGTCGAGCCAGAGACGGAATAAAAGGCCAAACCTAGGGAAATACTAACTATTACATATTTCTCTTTAGGTCCTCCGTCTTCTCCATGGCGCCTTGAAATTACATATTAATTTCTATACTACTAAAGAAAACTTCAATTAAATTGAAGAGAATTAGATGAGAGGAGAAATTACAATAGATAGTAGAAAGGCAGGACTCGCAGGCCCTATTTCAAAAATACCAAAAGACTAAAAGTTGGTCCAAATATGTCCATAACTCCAAACATGCATAGACTCAATTAAATAAATTTAATTGGTTGATTACATAAATATTTTATGTAATATTTAGGTTAATCATATTAACTCATCAAATTAACTTTCATCCAATTTTACTTCTAACAGTTTCGTATCTTCTATATTAACCTTTTAGATTAATACAACTATACAAAACTTCAATTATGCACGTCCCAATTATTTTTTGATTTTAATTCATTTAATACTTTTGATTTACAAATAGGTAAAACAAACTTTTAAATAAATTTTCATTCGATAATCAAAACAGAAAACTTTTAATTTCTGAAACATATATATATATATATATATATATATATATATATATATATATATATATATTTAAAGCTAATTTTAAATGATTTAAAATTAAGTGGGTCTCGGGCCGGGCCCGAGGTTGGGCTGCTGCCGTTTGGTAGCAGCCCTAGGCGTCTGATCCGCCGCTGCCTTGCGGCAGCGGCGGCCAGGCGCCGCGCGCGGCAGCAACCGTGCGATCGGCGCGACCCGAGCTGCTGTCATTTTTTTAAATATATAATTATAAATATATATATATATCAGTTTTAAAACGATTTTCAGAAAATAGGAAAAACTATTATAGATTTTCCGTTTTATCTTTAGAATAAATAAAACTAATTTTATCAATCTAACCATAAAACTAATAGATTTTGTTATAATGATTATCAACCAAAATTATTAGGAACATATGCATAATCTATTTTAATTAACAATTAATTAAAACTTATTTATCTTTAGAACTAATTAATCAAAACAGTTTTGTTAATTAACCTAACTATAAATATTTATTCAACCTGATTGAAAAACTTCTAAATTTTCATATATGAAATAACGGATTTAACATAGGCTCTGATATCACTGAAGGAAAATAGGCTAACGTATAGCAGCGAAAATATAAAATTTTTAACCTATTTCAATTAACCCCAAGATCCGTTAATCGTTATTTCATATAAAGAGGGATAAGAGAAATACCTTTCAGAAGTTCTATCTACCGTTGCAAACGAAGTGCCCACAACTCTTACTTCGAGTTCCCGAGCACAAAACAAAACAATGGAAGATCAAGTTAGAATCAACCGTTTATAACAACCAAAGTAGATTGTCTCTAATAAATCAACACAAGATCAAGGATAAAGAGAAAGAGATGAAAATCAATTGAACGGAAGGAAGCGGTAGAAAATCTTGTCCTCGAGCAAGGGGGTCAAAATTCTCTCTCTTGAATTGCTTAGGGTTATTTCGAAAATAGCATGTAGGGGGGTATTTATAATCTCTTGTATCTAATCTCTAGTTAGATAGAATTAGGTTACTGAATAAGAATTTAATTCGGAATAGAATTCTTAATTATTATCTATTAATATATCTAAATATAAAAGATAATAATAATAACCTTATTGGATAATAATGGGAGTAATTTAATCTAATAAAAACTCGTAACTTATTTATCCTTTAATTAATTTAATTCATAATCCCAATCTAATTAGAATTGATAAAATCAAATTAATTATTTATGTATCTAATATACATAAAATCGCCCTCCTAATAATTGGGCCTTATTGGACTCAGTTGGGCTTCCGTCAATTAATTAACATCTGTCTCTCTTTTGGGTTCCAAGTCTTATCTGTGACCCATTAGGTTCTTATCGCTTCTAGCCGTATGCAACTATTAAATTAATTTTCAAAGAATTATATTTAATTTTTTCATAACGGAATGATGTACAAAGTATGTGATTAGCAAGTCCGTAATCATTCCCCTAGAGCTATAAGAAGACAGGTTGATTCTGTCGTTGACCTTTCCGTATTAGTTATCGGTATAATTCGATCCTTTATCAACTACATCCTTGAACTGAATCTTATGACTATGGATAATGTCAAGTCACATATAGCGAGACATTCATTTTACTTGTACAGACCGAGTCAACTCCAATTAGATAGGTTAAGAGAAATCTGCATTTCAATCTTAAGCTATCACCTTGCAAGGATTTAGAGTCAAATCTTCCACAAGCGATCCATGGACATATCTCCCATTTATCGGGAGTGATAAATGCTCAATCCAATGTATAACTATCCCGCAATTACTTTCTGTGATACCCAACGTCTGCTGTTCACACCCCAGAGTCATCTCTGTTAAGGATCGTGTTACAACAGGATCAAAGCGTCACATTCCGTAATCCAGAATGACCAATTAACATTCCTTTGAGTCTGAGGATTATTTATACCTATTAATACCAATGAGATGAACAGGTGACAAGGATGAATCTACCCATCCTGTTATCTCAAGTCGGGTCCCCAATCCTAATGAACTTCTTTTCATCGGATCCATGTAACTGTCCAGATATCTGTATATATGAAGCTTGTGAGATCAGCTTTCTGTCGGGACAGAAGACATTATTACATGCAAGTCTCAACAGTGATATGTCAATCCTGAACATATTACTTGACTTGGGGTGGTTTTAAGTTTATTAGTTTATTATAAAGTTTCGTCTCACTTCATGCTTGTATGAACACTTTATAATCACTTTAAACAAACTTACGGATTTCCTTTTATTAGACTTTATTTAGTTCTTAAAGGGATTGCTTTTATATAGTTATAAAACATATATCTCATTAAAACAAATGATATAAAGAACACTTCATTTACATTAAGTTTGTATCCTAGAACAATTGTCTATAGGACACTAAACCCCAACACGACATCTAATCCATACACACTTTTTTGGGCTTCTCCCCTGCCGGGCAGTTGTTCAGAATCAAAGCATGGCTATCAATAGACCAAGGGCCCCCAAAAGAGAATCCACTCTTTATCAATCACATGGTAAAATTCAAAAGAAAAGAGATTTTTGTCGAGTTCAGTGATAGTAACCCCCTTGCTGGTCTCTAAAGGCTTGCCAAATGATTCTTCATAGCCAAAAAATTCACTGGTCGAACCGATATAAATCTTTCCACTAACCCCAATCCATTATCCACCACCAGTTTAAGTAAATGTGCATCGTCGAAGGACATCATACCATTTTCATCATCTTCCAAACGTAATCTATTCATTTTGTTTTCGATATCACAACAGGAAATCGAATCTAAGAAACCAGACAACAACCCTCATGAAAAACTCGCACAAGTAAGAGACAACATAGAACTCTCACGGGAAAGGAGAGACGTAGATCTCACATGAGAGAATCGGTTTGTGTAGTTCAAGTTTCGGTAGATCAGTTGCGTTCACATGGATCCTGATGACCACGTACATTTGATCATTCACCGTTTGATCTAGACTGATTAAAATCCTAGAGTGAGGATTCAAAACATCCTAAAGCTTATATTTAATCAGTCTAGATCGAACGGTGAATAACCAAATTTATATGATCATCAGAGTCCATGTGAACGCAACTGTTAGTAGATTAAGCATAAATAATTATATAAGGGATGTGTGCACCCCCACTAAAGAACACTACTTGTTTAATTGATTGATTTTGTGATACACTTGATGCAAATTGCAATAATAAAGAGACTTCATCAATTATTATATACCAACATTCAAATTAAATTAAAATTGATTGATAATATCATACTAGTATAATAAATGAGCTTTGGAGGAATTAAAATTAGTGGCTCTAAAGTCATTTGGAATTTTTGTTGTTCCTTTTTTCTTGTGAAAATGAAGATTGATGTGATGAGAGACCAATTTAGTAATTATTGGTTTGCAATCTGTTTGTTTTCTTTTCCATTTTTGTCCATATCACACCAATTGATTGAAATTTGTCCTGCTATGCTATATTCACATACCCTACTTTCCACCACAAAATTCCAACTCTACCCACCATTTCCTATTTGTAATGTCTATTTTTAATAATTATGCTATGCTTCTTTGTATTTATATAAATAATATAAATCATGTTTTTACAATCTCGATCCATAATTTTTTGTTTATTCATGTCATGTCGGTCGATTTTTTTTTAATTGGGGTATATTGATAACATCTGCATTGACTTAATTAAAAAGGATACACATTAATTATAATATTTTTTATTTTCATTTTAAAAAAACCAGCCCATTTTCTAATTAAAATTACCATATACTATACACGATACAGCGAAGCCATATGGTTGATATTTTTCTTCTTCTAATTTTCGTTTTTTTTTATAAAAAAATACGTTAATTTGGCTAAAAAAAAGAGAGTTTGACATGGAATACAGTTCATGTGGATTAACACTAAATTATTATAGTATATAGTATGATGCATAGCGTTGAGGCCAAGTTAATGGCTACTTCTTAATCCTAGTTCCTAATTTCTACTAATTGTTTTATTTTCTTCAGAAACCAATAATAACGTATGCATAGTAGCGGAGCCATGAATTTATATTTGGGGTTAAAATTAGCTGTGTATAGACGATGTCAGAGTTAGATTTATGGAGTTGGGGGATATTTTGAAATCCATCCGTTAGGGCTGCTAATCTTTTTTTGGCCTTTAACACCCTGAATTTTCATCGTTTTTATGTGTCGAATGCTAATAAATGGAAAGTATTCAGCCTAAAAGAAGTAGATATATTTATGTCCCGTTTAGACGCTGTAATGACTGTTGTAAGATAATGCTCATTGCAATGGATACTCATTAACATGTTTGGATTAGTCATATTGTTTTTGTTGTAATGGAATCACAATTATATCACTCAATTTTTCTTTACAAATTTATGTAATAAATTTACATAAAAAATAGACATGAATTCTCATTACATCTAGCCCTAATACATATTTTTATTATGTATATTTATTATCCACCATTCTTATTAAACGGTAAAACATAAAATGAGACAAACATGAAAAATGCGAAGAACGGAGAAAATGTGAAAACGAAAAAACACGAAAACATGAAAAACATGAAAAATGGAAAAATGTGAAAGATAAAAAAAATAAACACGAAAAACGAAAAAAAAGAGAAAAAACGCGAAAGATGGGGAAAATTTAAAAATGCGGAAACGGAAAAATGAAAAAAACATGAGAAACTAAAAACATGAAAAAACGGAAAAAAACATGAAAATGCAAAAAATGGGAAAACGAACAAAAACTAGCAAGTTCTTAACCATTATATATGAATGATGTTCCCATACATACAAATTTGAGAATAATTGAAGTTTTTAACTATATTTAATGAAGCAAACATAAATATTATAATAATAATTACATTTCATCAATTTTTTAATATTTGTCCACTAAATATTGTAATGGAATCACTATTACATTACATTCCATTACATTACAACTTTAATTACATTTTGATTATAACATTGTATTACAACGTACCAAACAAAACCCTAATGTTTTATAAATTCAATACTAATTTCTTAAAAATTATACTACTTTTATCCTTTAATTTTTAATTATGAATTTTTTATAATTTTCATAAAGTAAAATTTATTTATTTATTTAATCTCAAAAGTTTAAAAATTGATTTAGGAAAAAAAAATAGTTTAAAAGGGTTATTTGTTTATTCTTCTCTCTATTCTCTCTCTTTTTCCTTCCTATTCTAAAATTCTAGTTCATCAGAATCCTAGTTCTGACGTTATTTCCTCAATTTTCTCTCTAAAGTGAAATCTAATTGTTTGCAATTTCAATTTCAGGTACTATTATTGTTTGCAATTTCAATTTCAGGTACTATTTCTCCTCCTATTTCTTTTGGTTGTTGGCTAAATCCTAAAATTTGTATATATATGACAAAATAGATCAATTAATTTGGTAGTTTTGGCTTTAGTCAAATTTTGATTTCTGTTATTGAATTTTAACTTGTTAGAATCTGGTCAAGTTTTTTCTGCTATCGTACTTTAATTTGTTAGTGTTTAGCTTAAGTTGTGCATTTCTTAAGATTTGCGTGTGTTAAGATGTTAAAATCGTTAATCTTGCAAGTTGATTTTATTTTTCTATGAAGATGTATGTCAGTCAAGTTTTTATGCTAGTTGTTTTACCTATTGACAGTTTCTCTGTTTATGTCATTCTAACTATTAAAAAATGGTCCTTATAATTAACCATTTACGTTTGACACAGTTTATATAAAGGGTCTGGAAATTTTACGCTAATACTAATTATGCAAACTACTGTCTTACTAAAGAGTGTCTGTAATCGGATTGATAGATGCAATCGAGGCTTCCTTTGGCGTTCGTAGGGTTTGACCTGACAGACTCATTTAGTGAAGTGGCAGACTGTGTGTTCCAGAAAGGATGAGAGGGGCCTCAAAGTGCGAAGTATGAGGAGCTTTAACCTTGCAATGATCGCTAGGCTTGGATGGCAGCTACTGGGCGAACATGAATCTCTATGGACTAGGGTATTGAAGGCTAAATTCTGCCGGAATTGGCATGGTCTGGATATATTCAAAGCCAGCTCTGCACAGTCCTACACCTGGAGAAGCATTGTTGTGGGCATCCATATTCTGCGCAAGGGTATTCGGTGGTTGATTTTTTCTAGACGTCAGACTCTTTTTGGGACCGACATTTGGTGTGGTGATTTACCGATGACTGATATTACTGCTGGGTAACTGAGCAAATTGACAGGGAACTCGTTGTGGCGGACTTGTGGGATGACGATCAACACACCTGGGATTAGACTCAAGTAGAGCTGCTCGTTGGGAGGGCTTCGGCTGGACTGATCGCTCCATATGCTGTGAATCCTGAGAGCGACTTTGAGGACTGCTGGTCATGGGAGGCCGTCTTCTTCTGGTGCTTATATAGTTAGCACGAGTTATGGAATCATTTCAAATACCAACTCGGGTGGTTTTGATCTCTCTTGGAATAGCATATGGAAACTTGTTCTCCCTGGTAAAATTAAATGCTTCCTGTGGCAGGCCTTGTGCAACGTCATCCTCTGCAATTGGAACCGAACTCGTCGTCATCGTACGACGGATGACCGCTGCTTGCGCTATGGATGACAGGAGACGGTATGCACATCCTTAGAGATTGCGATACGGCTAGGAGATTGTGGCGTACATTTATCCCGACAAGCGACCAACAACTGTTCTTCTCTCTCTCGCTGAGCGGCTGGTTATAGGGGAACTTCTCAACTTTGCGAAAATTCAAGGATGTTGCTTGGCCGACTTTTTTTTTGGATTCGCCACATGGTGGGTATGGAAGTGGCGTAACGAAGCAGTCTTCAGAGGCCGATCTAGCTTCCCCGACCCTGTTAAGGTGGTATATAGCTACTGCTCTGAATTACTGAATGCGCAAGATTTAATTTCGTCGCACAATATGCCTCAGAGTCGTATGGTCTGGATAGCTTGGCAACCTCCGGAACAGGGTTGGGTTAAGCTGAATACTAATGGTGCTTGTAAAGGTAATCTCGGGCTAACATCGGCTGGGGGGTTGGTGTGTGATTCGAATGGGGTTTGGCTGTGCGGGTTTGAGGCTAACCTTGGACACAATACGTCCTCCTTGGCTGAGATTTGGGGCTTATACTTTGGATTGCAGATTGCCTAGGACAAAGGCTATAGGAGAGTCTTTGTGGAGCTTGATTCCCAAGTAGTATTGCACATTAGGAATTGTTATGTAGCACCTCATCATCCTTTTTCCTGGCTTATTTATCGCTGCATTGCTCTCAGGGATAGGGAATGAGTGTTGCACTTTAACCATACCTATCGGGAAGGAAACAAGGCGGCTGACTGGTTGGTAAACTTCGCAAGTTCTTGTTCTAGGTTCTTGTTTTTTGGGTCACCATGAGTTTGATGTACCTCATGCAGGCCTCTAGGAGATTCTTTTAGCTGATAGTATAGGTTCTTTGGCTAGTAAAATAGTTCGTTCTTAGCTTTGTTTTCTTTTCCTCTCTATCCCCGGCCCAACCTTCTTCTTTAATAAAAAAAAAATTTAATTTAATATCTATATACTATTTTTTTTAAAGAATATCTACGTACCAGCAGTTAAAAAATGACTTGATTCTTCAAAAAAAAAAAAAAAAAAAACAAAATGACTTGATTAGTTGTACCTATAATAAAATCCTTCCAAATTAGTGAACAATCCAGCATATTAATTACTGGTTTTTTCAAAGAAATTAAATTCAAATTGTTATTTAAGTAACCAAACATCGACTATACCAAATCTGACTGACTCATCTGTAAATTTTCCCAAATAAAACTTATGCCCACAGATTCCTTTTAAAGATAATACCATGTTTGTATTAATTTTCCTTAAAAAAACACACTAGTAGAGTTGAATAATTAGAAAAAGAACCTCTAGTTTAGGCGTAATACATCATTTACCTCTGAGTTTGTCCAAAAAGTTTAAACGACCCTCTTAATTTTTAAAGTATTTCGATTCAACTCGTATAAAATGTTCACTTAGCTCCATGAACTTGCATAAAATGTAACCAATTAATTATTGGGTTGTAAAAAAGTACGTTAAATGTGAAAGGAGTATTGCACGCACCTTATAATATTATTACATAATTTACAGAATATATTAAAAATGAAGTTTTTAGTTGTTTACCTATAAAACTTATTTTCTTTAATATTAGATCCGCATTTTCCGACATTGACCATTTTACTTTTTTTTTTTTAAACGCGTGCAATATATTTTCTACCTATGATATACTTTTTTTTTTTTTTTTTTGCAGCCGAATGATTAATTGATTACATTTTATATAAGTTCATGAATCTAAACGAACATTTTATACAAGTTGATATAATACTCTGAGAGTTCATAAACGGATGAAACTTTTTAGACTGAATAGGGAGACGAAGGATGCATTAGGCCTCTATTTTATTTAATTGTCCACATGGCATGATACACTTGATTTTGAACCTAAAACTCGTCAACCCTTTCATCTTTCTCTCTAAACCCCATACTCCATATCCCCCTTTAAATACAAACACCCAAAACCAGAGCAGCAAATACAATTAACAATGGCTGCTTCTGAATCTAATTCCGACGAATACAATCCCACATCGAAACCCTCTCAACCTTTCACTACCAAATTCCACATCTCCTTCAACAAAAAACGAAACATCTACTCTTTTTTTCTCATCTTCTTCCTCTGCACTTTCTCTTACTATCTCGGCCTATGGAAAGCCTCCAACTCCAACAACTTAACCCTCACCACCACCACAACCACCACCACCGCCACCGCCGATTCTCTAATTTCAATCCCTTGCTCAACCGCCGCCAAAACAAATCAAAACGAAGAGGTTGAGCTTGACTTTAAGCCGCACCACGTATCAGAAGGAGAAAGTTCATCGGAGGAGATTAAAATCTTTCCTCCTTGCAATGTGAACTTCAGCGAGTACACGCCGTGCGAGGACCAGAGGAGATCTCTGCGATTCAGCCGGACGAATTTGATGTACAGAGAGAGACATTGTCCGGAGAAAGATGAGAAAACGACATGTCGTATCCCGGCGCCTTATGGTTATAAGAATCCGTTTCAGTGGCCGGTGAGTAGAGATTACGCGTGGTATGCGAATGTGCCTCATAAGCATCTTACGGTGGAGAAAGCTGTGCAGAATTGGATTATGTATGAAGGAGATAGATTCAGATTTCCCGGCGGAGGAACTATGTTTCCTCATGGTGCTGATGCGTATATTGATGATATTGGGAAATTGATTAATCTCAAAGATGGGTCTATTAGGACTGCCATTGATACTGGTTGTGGGGTAATTTCTTTAATCCTAATTCATTTCATATTTCTTTACCATTAATTACGAACTTATACATGATTTTGCATAATTAGAAGATGAGTAGATGCAATTCTTAATTTTCTTTTTTCTTCCAGGTTTTTTGTTTTTTAATCTTTTGGTTTGTGAATTTATTTATTAAGGCTCAAAATAGTTGTTCAAATTGACGACTATAATTAATTTTATCACGAATCAAAATCAGTCAATTAAGTTTTTTTTTTTTTTTTATGAAAATAGTCAATTAAATTTTAAATTGGTAAAAAATGATAAATTAGATCAAATATAATTAATTTTAATATCAAAATTTTTTAAAAATTGAATTAATTTGTAAAAATTTCTCGATTTAATAACTATTTCAAAAATCATTTTGATATTTAATGTGTGAATTGATTAGATTCTAAAATATGTTAGGGATTTAAAATTTATGTTTTATATAGTTATTATGATATAAATGTGAGAAAATTAGTAATTATTTAATTGGTGTCGTATTAGTTGTGTTAGTTTTTATATTGTGTCATAAATTAGTAAAACTATTGCAAGCATTCGGTCTTTATAAAAAAAAAACTCATTACAGCAGATGGCAAATTATTAAAAGCACCCGGTTCTCCACGTCAAATGGTGGACTTCTCATACATATTTTGACACGTGTAACATGGACACACGCATATTATAAGAGGTTCCACTATTTTAATTATTACGTAGGGTTATAATCCACGTGTCCAAATGTAAATTGGGGTTCTTTCGAGTGACATGAAAGACCCGGTGCTTAATATAAGAACTCACAGCAGAGACACGTTATTGTTTGCCTTATCGGTCCTCCAAATACCAAATGCTTGCAATCAAAACCTCATAAATTATAACCTCTATGCGGACTTGGTCTAGGAAAATGACTGTTTCGTGGAAATCTGATTAGCAACTATTAAACAAGGTTAGATTGTAATAGTATTATAATACAGTTTGAACTACCCAATGACCACTTGCATTTGTTAATTAAATAAAATTAATTGTAAACTTCAATGGTTTATCTGGTTAATTAAATAATTGAGATGGATGCGTACGCAGGTGGCGAGTTGGGGGGCGTATCTGCTGTCTCGGAACATATTAACAGTGTCATTCGCACCAAGGGACACACATGTAGCACAAGTCCAATTTGCCCTTGAAAGAGGTGTTCCTGCTTTAATTGGAATTTTAGCTACCATTAGACTTCCTTACCCTTCTCGTGCTTTTGACATGGCTCACTGTTCCCGCTGCCTCATTCCTTGGGCTGACCAAGGTCCGTACATACATTTTTATTATTTTATAACCCCATTATTTGATCATATTATACTTAATTTGAATATGTAATTGAATAGGAGGGCTGTATTTAATGGAAGTTGATCGGGTTCTCCGGCCCGGTGGTTACTGGATCCTTTCCGGTCCTCCGATCCGCTGGAAAAAGTATTGGAAAGGTTGGGAGAGAACAAAAGACGACTTGAATGCCGAACAGACCAAAATTGAAAATGTCGCCAAGAGCTTATGCTGGAAAAAGTTGGTTGAAAAGGATGACATTGCAATTTGGCAAAAACCTCTTAATCACCTTAACTGCAAACTTAACAAAAACACTCAAAACCCCTCTTTCTGCCCTGCAAATCAGGACTCAGATAAAGCCTGGTTCGTCTTCTAATCTTCTTCGTATCAAACATAATGCCACATCACCATCTCGGCTGATGTGGCATGGCATGATCACGAGTTTGATTAATTGATTGATTGATTAATTTCAGGTACACGAAACTGGAGACATGTTTGACCAAGTTACCAGAGGTACCGAACAGTGAAGAAACTGCAGGTGGGAAGTTGAGAAACTGGCCGGAGCGGTTAACCGCAACACCACCGAGAAT